>NC_034434.1:3377024-3379227 GCF_002078875.1 Numida meleagris | reverse complement strand
CTCCCCCCGCCCCTCCCCGTGAGCACCCAACTCGCGGGGAAGTTGGGTTGGGTTGTGCGTGGCCGTAGGATCGCACCCTGCGCTGGGAGCAGAGCCCTGGGGGGGCTGCATTCAGCCGGCTCCTATCTGGGGATAGGAGGAGACTCCGTGCTGGGCTGGTACCTGCGATATCTGCGTGCCCCCTCCCCTGGCACCGGGGGAATTCACACCCAGGGACCCCGAACTTGCTCAGGGTCTCCCTTCCCAGATCTGGGGACATCGATTCTTCTCAGCCCCTCCGCGACTTTCGTGCTGGTGTGGGGGCTGCTGTGCAGGATCCAAGCTGCCCGAAGCCGCCTGATCGCTCCCACCCCAGCGGTGGCTCTTTCCTCATTTTAATGAGGAACGCATTTCCGATGTGCTAATTATTTCCCACCAGACTGCCCCCGTGTAGCCTCCAGCATTTGCACGCCGGTGGAAATGGCTCCGTGCGCTCCTGACGGGCACCTGGGGACAGCGGGTGGGCTGCAGATCCCCCGGCCATAGCAGGGCTGCCTTTGTGCCCAAGGGCCTTTATTCCTTGATAGCAGCCAGCTCCCCTGCCCTGCTTATGGCCAAGGGAATGCCCCTGTGCACTGGGCTGGGGTGGGCAGCATGGGTGACTCCGGCCATGGGGGTGATGCTGGGACTCAGTGCAGCCATCGCCCCGGGCTGATGCTGCTGGTGCTCATGGTCAGGTTGGTGTCAAAGCTCCCTGTGTGACCTTGGGCATGCTGCTTGGCTTCCCCGATGGTTATTTTTTCCCTTTCTGGAAATGTGGATGAAGGCTCGCTTCTGCTTTAGAGGTGGGGATTTGGCTGTGCCCCCTCCCCCAAATCTTCCTCCTCCCCTCTCCCATGCAAGCATCAGCCTCACAACCAAGGCCCAGCTGGCAGGAAACACCCACCCATGCCTTTGCTTTCTTTTTCGCCCAAGAAATTCTCTGCGCCGATGCCTCGCCGTGGAAGCTGGAGTGCCCTGAGTGGGAGCTGCTTTGGCATTGAATGGGAGCGCTGGTCCCCATGGGTCACTGCCATGGGGCTGGACCAGCCCTCTGCCACGGGGAGCAGGGAGGGAAGATGCAGCCCGGCGGTGCAGGCTTTAATTATAGAAATTGATTCCCCTCTTTGGCACACATCGATCCCAGCCGGGGCACACAGCAGCTCCCCAGGCCCCAGGGATGCTGCCCGCCACGCACGGATACGCACGCACTGTGCCCGTGGTGCGGGGCAGGGATGGGGCTGTGGGGCACATCCCCACTCAGCCAAGGCGGGGGTCTCGGGGTCCAGAGAGATGGTGAGCACGTAGAGTTGCCCCCAGAGTGCTCTGTGCATGGCCAAGCCTGCCGAGGCTCCTGCTGTCAGAACGTTACTTCAAGCTGCACTGGGGGGAAGCAGAGGGAGGCTGCAGGCAGGCTTGGAGAGGCCCGTGGGTGAGGACAGGGAGGAGGAAGAATGCTGCTCGCCTCCAGCTCTGCAGGGATCCCCTTGCTCTGCCCCGTGCTGGGGACGTGTCCTCAGACCATTCCAGATTGGCATGAGCTGCTGGCCACAGCCCAGATCTCCAGCAAAGCAGCGTGCTGCGGGCTGGCACCCCCTGCCTGGGGGTCTGCACACAGGAAGGGGCAGCAGCGGAGAGGCCTCAGGACAGAGGCCACGCTCAGTGCCAGCTCTGTGGCTGGGAGGTGTTTGCACCCCCAGTGCTTTGCTCCCTGGGCTCTTTCCCAGCAGCTGCAGTCACGTCCTGGGGCAGTTCTCCCGTGGGGGAGTGAGCGGCGCCCACTTGGAGATCCCCAGGGTGCAGAGCAGGGGCCGCTCGGTGCAGCTTTGCAGGAGGGTTGGGATCACAAAGCAGCGAGCAACGCTGCTGGCATCGCTTGGGGACAGCGCGTTGTCACCCGTCAGCTGTGCCCGCTCCCATCAGAGCCCTCGTTAACCCACCCCCACCCCCCTGCCCCCCCCCTCCTGGCTGTGCCGGGCTGCAGGTGCACGGAGCCTCAAAGAGGCACTCAGCAAAGGAGCTTAAATGCTCGTTAAAATATTACTGATTTGCTCCTCGCCGCCCAACGGGGATAATAAAACTTTGCCGTCAGCTGTTTTTATTTTTTTCCCTCCCCCTGCACGGTTTCCACTTTCAGAAAAAAAAAAAAATGCAAATGAAGAATTTTGATTTTTTTTAATTTTTT
>NC_034434.1:3375240-3376679 GCF_002078875.1 Numida meleagris | reverse complement strand
AGGGAGGGGGGGCGGGGGGGGGCAAGGGAAGAGGACGGGTTGGAGCTCCTCGCACAGCTCACAGCGCTGGGCTGGGAAACGGAGCATCTGCTCTCCATCCCCAAACAGGGAACTGGTGTCACAGCCCGAGTTGGGGAGGTGACATGGACAGCAGCTGCTTCTTGTGCCAGCCCCACCCCGCAGCCCCTTAGCTGGGGGGGGTCCCATCCTGCTCAGCCTTTGGGGAGGGTTGGCCAGAGGAGCTGAGCTCACATCCCCATCCCGCTCCTCCCGGGCTGCAGCGGAGCCTGCAAGCGGCCGCTTCGGCTGCTGCTGGAGGAGCTGCTCCTGCTCGAGTTTGCACATTTCAATTAGAGCCCATTAAAAGCTTCCACATCTCGGGAGCTGCCCAGATTTACGGCTGCTGTCCCAGAACTCGGGGCTCCGGCTGCGCCCCGCGGTGCAGCTCCAGCTCGGGGCTGTGCAGGCGGCGTATTCCTCGAGAGCACCTTGGTGTCAGAGACAAGAGCAGAGCGGTGGCTCTCGTTAGTCGGCCTCGTTACCATGGAGGCAGGGATGCTCGAGGTGTGGCTGTAACCCCCGGCCCAGCAGCGGGGCTCTGAGAGATGGCGTTGAGCGGTGGACGTGGCATCTGCGTTGGTTTTTGTGGTTGGTTTTTAAATGGGAGGTTTGGGGCTGAAACGGGGATGGAGGCAACGCGGCGGCGGCTCACATGGACCCGGCTGCGCGGCGCAGGGCAATGGGATGGGGACTCAGAGCGATGCTTTTCCCCACGTGGGATCCTCCCCGTTCACCGCAGCCCCTTTCTGCAGGTGGGGGGTGGGATGGGGGCAGAAGGGATGGAAAGGGAGGGGCACATCCAGGGCCACGCAGTGGCTGGGCTACGGCACCGGGCAGCGCGACCCACCCTTGCCAAAGGGCAGGATCCGTGCTCTTCCTCTCCAGTGCCATCGCTCGCTGCCATCTGCGAGGGCTCAGCTGGGGCTCAGTGCCCATGGAGCTGGGGCTCAGTGCCCATGGAGCTGGGGCTCAGTGCCCATGGAGCTGGGGATCAGTGCCCATGGAGCCGAGGCGGTGCGGGTGCGAAGCACCACCTGTCAGCGGCTCCTGCTGCGGCTGCCGGAGCGCTTGGCAAGGGCAGAGCTGGAGAAGGATGCACTCCTCTCCCGTGTTATTTGGAGGGATGCTGTCACGGCGCTCAGGGCTCCTCTTTGGCTCGGTGGTTTTATGGTAATGAACGAGCTCTGAAAAAGAGAAGGGGGAAAAGTGTCACTTTGGATCTTCATGCATGGAAAAATACAGCACCTCCCTCCTGCAATTAGAGCTGGATCTCGGGGAAAGCGCGCTGCAGGCACGGGCAGCCACCCTGCAGCAGCACGGCCGGACCCCAGCCCTCTTTTTCAGCCCCCACCCCTCTTTGCCCACCCCAGCTCCCTCCT
>NC_034434.1:3355492-3375184 GCF_002078875.1 Numida meleagris | reverse complement strand
ACCTGCCGTTCCCCCATGGGGGTCATCCAGCACTGCCTGCGCTCTTTGCCCATCGCTGCATGGCAGTGCCCACAGCACAGGCGCCTGCCAGCCCTGCGGGGGGGTCCCTCCTAGACGTGGGGACGTGGCGCTTAGGGTCACACCTAAATGTCCCCGATGCCACCAGAAAGCGGCGGAGCAGAGGCAGCGCTGCCAGCTCGGCCGTGCAACAGGTGTCCCCGGCGCTGCCTGAGGATGCGGAATCTGTCTCATTTTGGGAGGATGAATGATTCCGACATCGTTTGAAAAACATTATATGGCTCATTAAAAACACATTGCCCAGACCAAACAGAGCGGGTGCGTGTTCCCACACCCGCCAGCCGCCTCCCGGTGCCGGTCCGTGCTGCCACCCTGCACCCACGGGGCTGTGGGGATGATGGTGAGGCCGAAGGCTGCGCTCGGACCGTGCCCACAGGGCGCACAGGGGTGGCCTTTGCCCTTCTCCCTCCTCCAGCTGCTCCTGCAGGGAACCAGCTCGGGCTGTGCGTCCCTTTGGGGGGTTTGTGGCGGTGCTGAGGTGAGGATGCGCTTTGGGAACAGCCGGGGGTGTGCGTGTTGGCTGCGTGCTCTGCCTCCGCTCCCCTGGCAGGTGGGAGCTCCCAGGGAGCCCTGCCCCCCCAGGAGCACCAATCTCAGGGTGGGATGGAGGGGAGCAGCGTGTCCCCATCCCCCAGTGCCCACTCCCCTTCTCCCTCCTCCCCTCCCTCATGCCTCCTCCTCCCTCTCGCCTTCGCCGCTTCTTTTCGACTCTCTTCGTGCCGGGTCGGGGGGGAATCAAAGAGGAGAGCAGTTTGGGATTTTCAATCCTTCCTCATCTGCTGCGCTGCGTGAGAGGCAAAGCCTCTGAAGGACGCTCAAGGACACTGCATGGCGCTGCCACTGCTCCCTGCCCTCCTCCTCCTCCTCCTCCTCCTCCTCCTGCCCCAGCCATGCGCAGGGCACGCGGTGCAGAGCAGCTCCTTCTCCCCACACCGGGCGACGGTGACACCTGGGATGGGTGACAGGGACCCGTGCTCCCCCCTTGATGTTCACTCTGGCGTGATCCTCTTGCTGTGTCTTTGCAAAACGGGATGGGTTGGGGCCCTGGGGCTGCGGTTCGGGCCCTGCTCCGGTCTCTGCCCCCAGGATTTGGGGACCTTGTGGGATCTGCCTGGCAGTGCAGCATCCCTGCGAAGGTTGTGGTGCTCCATAGGTGACGTTCAGCTCTTCCCAGCTCCCAGGCCCCGCTCCCCATGAAAGCAACCCGTCATCTCCCTTCCACGCCGAGGGGCTCAGGGGGCAAATCCTCAGCACGAGGTCACCTGAACCAAAGCAGGGGCCAAACCATGGAGCAGCCTGCAGCAGCATCTTGGCCTGGGGGGCTTCACAGCTGGGCCAGACCCTCTCTTTTTTCTTATCTCCCTCCCCCCCCCTCGCCTCTGGGTGCCCCACACTGTCCTCGCAGGGGCTGTTCCATCCACAGATTCACCGCGCAGCATTCCCTGGCACGTTCTAAAACGCGGCATCAATAATTAAACCCCAAGTGCCGCTATCACAACAAACGAACCAAGCTCATTTCGGAAGGATTTTCCACTTTCCTTTCGCCTTTCTTGTTTCTCTCCCGTTCTGCCTTTAAGATCATTTACTCACTCTGGGTGTGAAATCCATTCACGGACCACGGGGTTTTGGACGCGTACCCAGCAACCCGGGCTGCACAGCCCCTCCCCGTGCCCATCCCAGCACTCCCATGTGTGGGGGGCAATGCTGGGGTCCCTATCCATGGGGCGCAGCCCGGCTCCCTGCCCCACACCGTGCTCAGATACTTTCTGCTGCTCTTCTTTTGTTTCAGACTCATTGTGTGTTTGCTTGCTCTGATGTATTTATTTATTCCCCTCCATCCCCGGCGAACTTTTCCGCCCGGATCGCCTTCATTCATGAATCTCCTCCTTTCCTGTCCCTAACCAGGGCTCGATCGCATTGCAGGAGGGAAGAAGCCAGGACTCTGTTCCCTCTGTTTAAAGTCACCAGGTTAGTACCGGGGACAGGGGCCAGCACTGTGCTCCTGCCCACCCTGCTTGTCTCGTGTTCCGTGTCCGCTCCCCCCGAACCCCCCCCCCCCGGCAGGAAAGCATCGTGCCCTGCTGCCCTCAGCGAGTCCGACGGAGACGTTGACTCCCACCCTCTCCTCAAGGGGTGGGGGCTTTTTGCTGGGACCGTTACCTGCAGCCGGAGGCGTTGCCCCCCCAGCGCAGCCCGCAGCCTGCAGGGTTTGGGCTTTCCTTGCTGGGATGGGAGGGGAGGTTTCTGCAGGGAGAAGGAGCGGGGGTGAGGTGAGGAGGCAGGTGCCTTCGCTGGGAGCCAGCTGTGCGAGAGCGGATGGCACAGGAGAAACTGTGAGAGGGAAACGCGGTGGAATCTGTTCAGTAGCAACCCCTGCTGGGTCTGTCCTAAGAATAGATTTTCTTTCTGTGGCATCTGTTGGCCTCTGATGGGCTGGGTGGTGTTCGCATTGCCAGACACGGTTCCGGCGTCTCGGCAGAGATTTAGGGGGGGGCTGAGGGTGCACCAGAGCACCCAAAGCAGCAGCACCCATCAGTCCCAGCCTGGGAAATGGGGGAGATGCTGAGAGCTCCTGAGCTGTGAGCCCCTTCCCCTTGGCTGTATGAGGGGCACCGTCCCCTCCCTGCGCCTCCTGCTTCAGCTTCGGTTTTCTGCGCCTATGGCCACCCCACATGCCCTGGAGCTGGTGGGTTTCTGGTGTGGGTCTGAAGGGAAGGGGAGCTGCACATCTGAGGGATGTGCTGTGTGAGCAGGGAGGTGCCCAGAGCTGCAGGAAGCCCGGCTCACAGTGCATGGCAGCACAGCACGGAGCTGCAGAGGAAAGGTGGGGTGGAACCGCACGTCCTGCAAGCGCTGTGCTGAGCGGGGATGGACGCAGCACCATGGGGAGCGCAGCATTAAAGCGATGCTTCTGAGGAATCACGGGATTGTTAAGGCTGGAAAAGACCACGGGGATCATCCAGCCCCATCATCTTGTCACCACGGCTCCCACCGACCCCCTCGAGCGGGGCTGGGCAGTGCCTGGAGGTGCTTAAATATTGAGGAGTGAAGGGAAGTGCTGCCATGTGTGGAGTCTGCGAGGTCTGAGGGCTCAGTAGGGTCTGATGGATAAGTGTGGTCTGCAGGCTCTATAGGGTCTGTGGGCTCTGTGGGGTCTGTGAGCTCTATAGGGTCTGTGGGCTCACTAGGGTCTGCGGGCTCTGTAAGGTCTGTGGGCTCACTAGGGTCTGTGGGCTCTTTCCATGGCCACAGAGGACCCTTCCCATACCCAGTTTGTTCCCAGCAGTGCATTTTGCATTCCCAGCAGTGACTCTTGCAGTAGCATCACCACTTGTGGCTGAGCTGGGGGTTGTCTTTCCCAGCACCCTGCCTTGATGTAAAGGTGGGAAGCGACGGTTGCCCCTCGGTGCAGGCTGTTCCGGACCCGTTAGCGCATCTGCCGTCTCCTGTCTGTGTTTCTGACGCTCCAGCTTCCAGCTATCAGATCTTTTCTGCCTTTGTCTGAACAAGATGAAAGGGCCCCCGCTCCCAGGAGCCGCATCCTCACCGGGGTGAGCACGGAGGCAGCACCGAGGTCACCCCGCGGCTGTGTAACGACGCCCGCTAATGAGCACGTCTCACGGGAAGAAAGGCAGCTCCCCCCTTCCCAAAAGCTGCGAGCCCTGGCTGGGAGCTGCCCCAAAAAAAAGCCAGCAGAAAGCAGATTCCTTTTGTCCCACATCGTGTCCGGGCAGCGGCGTGACATAGGGTCACCCTCAGTGGGGTCACCCCTCCCCGTATTCCTCCCCCCATCCCTCTGCTCCCTGCACAGGACGGAGCAGCCCGCGCTGTCCGAGCGCTCGCTCCCCATCTCACACCTCCCCCCAAAGAGGAATCATTCATGGACTCAACGGCTTTTTAATATCTCCGCGCTTTAAGTCAATATTCTGCGCACTCGTTTGCCTTTTAATTAAAATGACTGCTTCTCCCTCGCACGCATTTCCCTCTTGCTTCTCCATCCTGCAGCTTCCCCCGGTGCTGGCTGCACTTCCCAACCGCCGGCTGCTGCTGGCCTGGAGCTGCTCCGCTGCCCTCTGCTCACTGCTGGCAGCAGGGGTGCCCTGCCTGCTGCAGCAGCAAAGCACAGCGATAGCAGGAGCATGCCAAGGTGGGGGCTTGGCTGCTTCCCTTCCAGCCCCACTTAGTTTGGGCTGGTGGAGTGCAGAACCCGCTTGCAGCTGTTTGGGAGCAACCCTTTGCTGCCTGCCTGCAATGGAGCAATCCTGCAGCCTGGGGCAGGGAGCAGGTGCCCCTTCCCCACCCACTGCCAAGAACCCGCAGGCCCCTGAGCATGGCCCTTCTTCATAGGGAGGGGGGCCGCAGGACCTCTGGGTCCCAGCTGGGATGGAGGCGATGTGGGGCATCTCATCCCAGAGGCCAGGATTCCCACACCACGTTCTGCCAAGGCCCTGGGCAGTGCTGCACCCTCTGTCCACGCCTCAGTTTCCCCATCTGCAAAATGAGATAAAACCCCACTGTGTGTCTTTGGGGAAGGGTTTCCTGGTGCTGTAGCCCCCACCGGCTGGCTTTGCCTCTTGGGTTGTACGGGATGAGCTTTCACAACGATAAGTTCATGAGAGCCTTTGGGATGCTGGTGATGCTGATAACCCTAACCCTGACCCCTGCACCAGGACCAATGGGGAGAAACACCAGGATGGGGGGTGCTGGGGGCGGTGGGGGTCCCCGAGCTGCCCCTACAGCTGAACTGGGAGCACCGCGGCCCCACTCCCCGCGCTCCGTCTGCGTCTCAGCCCTGACAGGTGCTGTGCTGATGGGCTGCAGACTTGTCAGCGCCGGTGATGCACCTATAATTACTGTCTGATGTGCCAGAATTAGACCGGGAGCCGAGCAGTTTGATGCAGACGTGAGTGTCCTTGGCTGCCAGCGGGCGGTTGGAGAAACGTGAGGCTGCAGGCGGAGCCCACCCTGAGGCAGGGGCTGCTGGGGGGTCTGCATCCCACCCCCCGGGCTCAGCTCCTGGGGGGCACTCGTGGGGCTGGGGCACAAACCCAGATCCCATTGCCTCGGCTGAGACCCGCCGTGGGGCAGAGCGCGATGCTGCCAAGAACCAACAACTGGGAATGATTCAGAATCGTTTAGCGGCTTCTGCTTGGGAAGGGAGAGACCAGGACCTCAATTAAGCTATTTGTAAATTGTTAATTTAAACTTTTCACTCAGATGCCTTAAATTGTTCCCTCCTGCAGTTTACAAATGGGTAAAGAGCGCAGAAATAGAAGTGGAGCAGTGGGGAAATGCCATTTAGATATCGTTTTCGGCGGTGGTAATAGCACTGTAGCTAACGGCGTTCCGGCTTAAATCAGAGCCAACGATGGCACTTCATGGGGACAGGGTGGGGGGAGGCGTACGGGGCCCTGGGGGACCCCCAGGCATTGAGGACACGGGACACGGGGCTGCCAACCCCCCCGTGTGCTGCTCCATCCCAGCTCTGTCACTTCTGTCCCTCCACGGGGCCCCTTCTTTCCCAGGGAAGGACAGACGCGCTCTTGTTGCGGCCATCAGATCGCGCCGTGCCGCCCTGGCAGCGTGTCACGTCCCATGTCACCGCCACCGCTTGGCCACCGGTGGCTGCAGGCACTCAGTGCCACCGAGCACGTGGCGTGTGACGTGTGTCCGAGTGTCCCTGCGAGCGGGGATGCGCCGTGGCCCCGGGGCCGCTCTCAGATGGGGATTGCGCTTGGAAAAACGAGGAAGGTGGAGACAGCAAAGGGCGCATCTCCTGTGCCCCCCCCCACCCCCACCCCCTCCCCTCCACCAAGTGCTGGGGCTCCTCTCATCGTTCCCGTCTCGCAGAGCAGGGTTGGCAGCATCTGTGCTCAGCAAACTGAGCAAAGGGAGCCGCGCTGCAGGGCTTGGTGCCTTGCCACCGCGCCGGCTGGGAGCTGCGCCGCAGGAGGCAGCGGGACGGGGCCGAGCTCCCGCTCGCCGCTTCCCCAGGTGGCTCTGGCTGCCGCGAACAGCTTGGGCTCCGCGAGCAGAGCCGAGCACAACGGAGCCCGTGGGAGGCTGCACTTGCCCAGTGCCAAGTCCTCCCTGAGCCCCACCTGGCAGCGCTTGGCACAGCCCGGCGCCCATCGGCGCACCCGTGGCAGCGCCGTGCCAGCCCCACAGATGTTGTCGGCAGCGCAGCCCCACGGATCCGCTCCTGCAGGGATGCGGAGCCACCTCGGAGCGCTCCGGTTCCCCACGGGGTTTAAGGAGTCTTTCTTCCTTAAGGACTTATCAGCTATCAGCTGGCTGGGTCTAATAAGAAATTACGCTCCCCGGCCCTTCGGCTGTGAAAACGCGTTTAGCCACGCGATGTCGAGAGGTCTCCGATGGATTTTTTTTTTTAATTCTTCTTCTTTTTTCTCTTCCCCTTCATTCTGGCTTCCTCCCCGTTTCTGAGAGCAGCAGACATGACACATCTGCTGGTATGATGCCTCCGAAAAAGGAACGGCATTTCTGCCCCCCTCCCCACCCCGAGCACCCACCTGCCCCAGGGGCTGGGTGAAGCCTGGCCTCGTGGTCACATCCCCACAGCTGGGATCATTTGCCTCTCTGGTTTGGGCAGAGCTCACACCCTCTCTTTGGCTTTTCTGCCATTTCTGGGGCATTGCTGCGTGCTGAGCTTCACTTCACTTTGTGCACCAGGAAGGGAAAGGGTTTCCTGGTGGGATGCTTAGGTCTCATTGCCCACCACGTCCCTCGCCCTCGCTGCTGTGCCGAGATGTGAGCAGGGGAGGGCTGTCCACCTCCTCCCATCCATCCATCTGTCCGTCTGTCTGTCTGCTCATGCAGACTATTTGCTCCAGGGAAGAGCGTGAACTTCTCGATCACCCCGGCAATGGGTCACATCCTCTCCCATGGGCTGAAATGTCTCTCCACAGCCCCGCGTGGCACGCATGTGGTGCTGAGCAAAGGCCACGCACGGGCATCCAGCTGCCTGCAGCTTTTCTCTCTGCTTTTTTGCGAGGCCTTCAGTGTGGCTCCCTTGCTGGTTAACCCTTCTTTGCTGATGGATGGGGGCAAGTCCAGCTCCTCCCCGAGCATTGGAGCACTTGCATCGGCGCCCGCTATCTGCTCGTTGCACGACGCACAATGAGCCCACTGTGCTGGGCGTGTTAGGGCACCGCATGCACGAATATTGCTGGATAGACTGCAAGCTCACTGCCGCCGTTGTGCTGTGTGTGGGCAGACACAAAGCCTTGCTGTCTCGCTCCCGTCGTGGGGTGAAAGGGGCTGCAGTGCCCGGGGAGCGCTGCGCTGGTCGTGCCATGGCCGGCAGCGTCGGAGCAGAGCGGGGTTTCATTGTGCTGGGGCTGTGCACAGGCATTGTGAGGAGCAGGAGTGGGTCTGTGGAGCAGACAGATGCAGGGATCAGGAGGGGGAGCACAGGGAGCCGGTACCCAGGCCCCACTGGGCCCAGACCCCATTGCTTCAGACCCCATTGCACCCAGACCCCCCACTGCGCCCTGTTTCTGCTGCACCCTGACCCTGTTGTGACCAGACCCCACTGTTCCCACATTCCATTGCACACAGACCCCACTGTGCCCAGACCTCACTGCGCCCAGCCCCCACTCCTGCCAGCCCCAGCGGCTGCTGTAGGGCTCGGATTCGTCCCCTGTCCCCATCTGGGAGCTGGTGACAGCTCCTGGGAGAGCCCCTGATGGCAAATCCGTGTCTGGCATCACATGTGCAAATGCAGGCGCCTCGCCCCGAGGTGTGAGCTGCTTTTACCAGCCTCCCCCTGGAGCTGCCTTGCTGCATGCAGATGCTCACAGCCCTGGTAAGGCCAAGGTGTCACGCTGCTGCAGGCTCTTTGGGCACACAACAGCTCATGCCACCGCGCTGCCAGCTCAGGGCTGCACTGCAGAGAAGCGAGGGCTTTGGGAAGTCCCAAAGTGGGGACTTTTGGATTTCAGACCAGGCGTCCACCCGCTCTGCAGGCGGCCCCTTCCGAGCTGCTCTCCAGCTGCACTAATGCTTATTTGCTTCTCATTAGCAGAGCAATCAGAATTCAAAGGTCACCCCTTCCTCCTGCCCTCCCTGCAGCACGGCTGCGGGTGCAAGCCAGGCTTCAGGGATCAGTGGGAAGAACAATTAATCCTCACTGCAAGTGGTGACCGCGTTTGCCTTCCCAGTGCAGCATCCTCCCACCTCTGCACCCTCCTGGTGCCCCCACACCTTCAGCTTCATGTCCCTGTGCTATGTCCAGGACACTTCCCCATAGGGAGGGGGGCAGCAGGACCTCTGGGTCCCAGCTGGGATGGAGGCGATGTGGGGCATCTCAGCCCAGAGGCCAGGATTCCCACACCACGTTCTGCCAAGGCCCTGGGCAGTGCTGCACCCTCTGTCCACGCCTCAGTTTCCCCATCTGCAAAATGAGATAAAACCCCGCTGTGTGTCTTTGGGGAAGGGTTTCCTGGTGCTGTAGCCCCCACCGGCTGGCTTTGCCTCTTGGGTTGTATGGGGTGAGCTTTCACAATTATAAGTTCATGAGAGCCTTTGGGATGCTGGTGATGCTGATAACCCTAACCCTCACCCCTGCACCAGGACCAATGGGGAGAAAGACCAGGAATGGGGGAAGGAGGAAAAAGGGTGGGTTCGGAAAGCAGCTTCCCTGCCCTGGAAAAGCCACGGGATGGGAGGTGAGGAGGGAGCAGCCAAGCAGGGCGATACTGCCCAGCTCTGACCCCACGCTGTGCACACGTTGCAGGCTGCCACATCCCCACCGTGTCCCCGCTGCGGAGGCTGGAAGCAATCCCTCACTCTGTGGCTGCCCGGGGGGCTGTGCAGAAAGCAGCCGTGTGGCAGCGGGCAGCTGCCTGGGGTTGATTTCCATCAGCCGATCCGCACGGGTGGGTGTCAGAGCCGTGCCAAGCCAAGCGGGCTGCTCGCAGCAGTGCTGGGGGCACGGCGTTTGCTGCTAGATGGTTCGCGCTCCTGGCAGGTGGAGAACGCGGCTTTGGGCTGCGCTGCTCTGTAAGCGGGGCTGGTGCTGGAGCGCAGCACATTGCTGCTGCCGCTGCCGCTGCCTGGGGGCTGCAGGGCTCTGCCTTTAATCGCCGGTGATCAGTGCGCGGGTGCTGCTCGGTGGCTGTCTGTGGCTTTGCAGGGCAGGTGGGGGCTCTGCTGGTGTCCCCCCCTCCCCGCGCCGGGGGTGCAGACCATGCAGGAACCCGTGCGCAAGGAGGGGCACGCCACGGGCTGACGGCGTCGGCGCCGTGCACGGATGTGCAGTGGTTGCTGGCTGCAGCCCATGTGATGCATCTGAGGGGGCACGCTGACATTTCGAGAGGATGAAAAAAAAATAAAATAAATAAATAACAATAATACCCAGAGACCCACGGGGAGCTTTGAAGTGCCTGAGCCGGAAAAGAGAGCAAGAGAGACAGACAGACGGAAAGGCAGACAGATAACAGCGCGGAGCAGAGGAACAGAGCCGGGCAGCGGGGCAAGTTCCCGGGGCAAGAGAGGATGTGAGCGCAGCGCTGGCGCCGAGCCGGGAGGATGCGATGGCCGCTGGCACCGAAACTGGGGCAGCGATCGTCAGCCGCCGAGATGGAGCTGGGGACGGCAGCGGGGACCGGCGGGGACGGGAGCGTGGTGGCAGCTGAGCCCTGCGAGGGAGCGGTGTCACCGCGGCGGCTCCTCTCCGTCGCTCCGATGTAAAGCGGCGTCGCCGGGCGGTCTCCGTGCGGGGCTCCTCGAGGTCAGTGCCGCGGATGGGGTGGGTGGCAGCGCACCTCGCTGCTCGCCTTCGCTGCGTGCGCGTTTCGTAACGAGCCGCTCCCGCGTTTAATTAACGCGAGCGGGGCCAACGCAACCCGATCCGTCTCCCTGGATTGAACCTGACGGAGAGGACGCGTTGCTCGAAACGCCGAGCGATTTCGTGAAACCGCGTTGAATCGGCTTGAAACGTATGCGGTGCGATGCGTGTGTTTGTCGCGCAGATTTTGGTGCCGTCTCCCGGTTCCTCCTTTGCCCGGGTGCCACCATGCTTCCTCGCTGGGCGAAGCATCCCTCGGGCGCTTCCCCTCGGCTGCGGGAGCAGGACAGAGCCTCGGAGCCCGGGGACCGCAGGCTGACAGCGCTGCTCGTGGGTACGGAGCGGGGATGTGGGGGGGTGGGGAGGAGGGGAGGTGTGCCCGGCGGCGATGCTGGGATGGGCCGGGCGGGATGCTGGGCGCTGCTGGGAGGACGTGGGGCTGCAGGCAGCTGCTGTGCCCTCCTTTTGCTTGAGTACACCGCGCTGCATGGACAGCTGCGGGCGGGCGCTGGTGGAAGGGCTCGGAGCGGCCGGGAGGGACGCAGCGCCGCGCTGGGTCGGGGATGGAAGAGGGATGGGTGGCATCTGCTGCTGGATGTGGGGGTGCTCCTTGGGGGGGGGGACACTGCGGTGCCTTCATCCCGTGGCTGGACGCGGTGCACTGTGGGGTGACGGTGGCTCTGGGGAGCCCCATGGGGACCACCAGCAGCAGGACGTGGCCCAGCTGCATCCCTCCGTGTGCCCAGGGCGTCTGTTCTGGCAGAGCTCCCCTGGTTATTCAGCTGATGGGTGCGCTTGCTGGCACTGACGAGGCTTTCGGCGTAGATCTGTGTGTTTTTCCCAGTGTTTCTGACTCGTAGCTCGCTGTGACTAACCGGGCTGGCGGAGCAGGCTGTGACCAACCACCTACGTGCTCCCGCGTGCTTATAAATAGGGGCTGTCCTCCCCTCCCCGTCTGGAGCATTGCTCCCGAGCCCCTCTGTAACACAAAAATAGCTTTCCCACCTTCCCCCTTCCCCACGCAGCATCGCCCCAGCTCTGTGCAAAGAGGCTCAGGATCCCCAAATGCCCGATTCCCACGTGGTGCTCTGGGCACGGCTGGGCTCCGGGCTGTGCTGCTGCCAGCACTGATCACAGCAGGAGCCAACTCCTCGGAGGAGCTGCGTGCCCTTGTGCCAATGCAGGAGCTGTGCCAGGCTCCGTGTTCCCCCCCCTGCCCCCCCAGAGCTGAAAGCTTTGATGGCTCTGCCTCAAGTCCCTGCTCGCAGGCTCTAGGGCAAGGTCTGGAGGGGCTTTGGGTTTGATTTGAGTTCTTCCCCTTCGTGGCTCCACCCAGAGCCCTGCTTCCGTGCTGGGGTGCGGGAGGGGGCGGCCCCCCCCTTGCTCCCGCTGTGCTCTTCCAGATGGATTTGCTTTTGATGAGGTGCAGCGTGCCATCGAAGCTCTTGTCAGGCAGCTCCGGCCTCCCATCAGCGAGCGAGCGGTTAGCATGACTGCACTAATGGCAGCAGATTAGAGGAAGTGATTAACTTGCCTGAAAAACTGCACCCAGCGCATTCTGCACAACCCCGGGCCTGGTGCAGTGCACGACCGTGCTCCCCTTTGCGGTGGCTTTGTCCCATCTTTTTGCCTCCTTCTACAGCAACCTGTTGCATTTCGTTTCCACCTTTGCTTGCGAGCTCTCTGGTCAAATCCTGCCTCCGCTTCCAAGCTGGAACGGCGATGCTGCCCTTCCCATCTGCAGGATAAGGGTGCAGCCCCACGCATCACAGCACCCTGCTCTTGGCTACCACGCAGAGCAGGGGGGTCCTGCAGCCATCCCGCTGCGTTGGGATGGGTGACACCGGGGACTGCCGTGTCCTGAGGCTGCCACCTCGCTGCTGCCCGTGCGCTGTTCATCCTCATTTCTGCTGTCACCAAAGCAATCGCGGTGGCCTTGCTCTGCTCAGCGGCTTCGCTCGGTGTCTCGTTAGAGGAAGGAGTGGTTCTGCCTGGAATTGATTTTTGATCTCGGTGTGTTTCCCTCCAGCCTCTTCTCCCCCCCCCCCCGTGCTCCTGGCTGCCTCCAAAGCCATGAGTCTGCTCGCAGAGATGCCAGCAAGGAACCACCCCAATCCCTGGCCACGGGGCTCAGCTGAGGTCTTGTGTCTCCCAGTGATTCCTTATGGAGAGCGCTGCTTCTCTGCGGGTCTGCCGCTCTGTTGGGGATTCCTCCCTTCCTCCCAAAGCCACTCCTTATCCTCTTCCTTTTCTCCTTCTGTACCTAAAACCCATCTAACTGCTGGGAAAGGGGGGTGCTGGGCAGAGGAGCAGGGATGTGCTGGTGCCAGGTGGGGCACGGATGGGGTGGGAGCTGGATACCCTGCCCCTGCCCTCCTTTTGGGGTCATTTCCCTCCAGCCAGGCGGGCTGTTTCCTTCCCTCCCATTTGCAGCAGGACCCTGGCCCCCCGCTCCCCACCCCCTGCTCTGCTCCGGGCTAAGAGGAAGCATCGATTTGGTGTCTTGAGGGGCAGTTTATCGCTTTCCTGATGCCTGATAGATTGGAATTGATTTCCAGAGCAATTTGCCTGAGCAGCTGAAGTCGGAGCGGTGGGACCCATGCTGCGCCCCGGCCCTGCAGCACTCCTGCAGTGGTGCAGATGTAAAGGGGCGATGAAGACCTCAGCTCTGCGGGGGTTTGGGTGCTCAGGTCCTGCACAACCTCGGGTTCATCCCCCTGCTGTCTCTCCCCAAGCTGTGCATGGGGTCCCGGTGGGGGGGGTGGTTTGGCAGCGCTTTGCTGCACGACGCGGTGAGTCACTGCCCCACGCCTGGCTCAGCACGGCGGTGGGAGTGAGACAGAGCTGCCGAGAGCTGGGAAGCTCCGGGTCCTTTCAGGAGATGTACACCCAAATCAAGCGGCTCTGTCTGTGCTTTCCCTTTTCTCCCACCTGGGGTTTGACCCCTCTGCATCTCTGTATCCCCGCTGGCAGCCGGACCCATGCACTCCGCGTTTGCCCCCTCTGGATGGGCCAGTCCCTCTTCAGTCCTATGCCTCCCCCAGGCTGTGATCTGGCTGGAGCCACATGAGCTCATCCCATCCCCACTGCACCGCCTCAAACTGCTGCCATGTGAGTGGGAGAGGAGACCCCCACGTGCCATATATCTGCGCCGTGAGAGCCCCCTCCACTCCTATTGTATTTTTATCTGGTCCCCGAGCTGCTGGCATCTCCCCCAGCCACAGTGCTGTGCCTCCCCACTTCCCTGGGCAGCGCTGCTCAGGGGATGCCTCCAGCTCCGGCCCATTGCCAAGGGTCAGGGTGGAAGCTGGCAGCAGAGGGAAGCTTTGCCCAGCTCCGCTGGCCGTGACTCATCCTCGTGCATCGCGCATCCTCCATGAGCTCACCCTCCCCGCTTGTTTTCCCTCGCCGCCAAGGGAAGCAAGGGCAGCTCCGTGTGGCCGTGAGGAGAGCTGGGACAAGGGTGGGAACAGCTCGTAGGGAGATGCTGAGCCGACGAGACAGCGTGGGGAGGAGGAGGGCTGGGAGAGGAGCACGTGGTGCGGGCAGGGCCAGGGGCTGTGTCCCCACAGCCCAGCTCATGGCCCTGATGGACGGAGGGATGCGCTGCTGCTGGTACCCGGCACGAAGCGTGTGGCCGGGGGAGCAGGGTGCACGCACTTCCCATCTCCATGTGCACGTGGGTGTGATGACGCCCGACGTGGTGGGAAGGAGCTGCTGCTTTTCGCAGGGCTGGCCAGATGGGCTCTCTCCCTCAGCTCTGGGTATGACAGTGACATGGGAATCGAGCCGCTCGTGTCCCCGCTTCCAGAGCAAAGCGCCGTGTGCCAGCACAGCGCCGAGTGCCAGCCCAAGCCGGGGCATGGCTGCCACCATCGTCCCCCCTCCTCGGTGCCCGGATGGATCCTGCATTGCTTCCTGGCTTCTTGGCAGCGGTGGTGGCCAGGGCACATCACAGCTGGGAAACAGGCAGGGCTGAGTCTGCAGGGACACATCCGGCGCTGCGGGCACCATGCGCTGCCGGCCCATGGGGTGTCCTGGCACGGTGCCGGCGGAGCAGGGCTGGGAACTTCCCGACGAAGCGGTCAGTGATTGGTGTTTTGTCTCCCTTGGATCCACTTTAATGGAGAGAGAATGACCCAGTGGGGGCCTGCACTGTTTGGGGGGGGGACCCCTGGGGGTAAGGAAGTGGCGTTGCCACCGCTGGGACAGCTGTGCCACAGGCAGGGGTTGTGCCGGGGTGGGCACTCTGTGCCCCACGCTGGGTCTCCATCAGCCCAGGAGCGAGCAGATCGCGTGGAAGCTTTCAGCACAGCCGTCCGTGAGCTTTCACTCCTCATATTGCTCTGCACGAGGCCTCTGGGAGGCACGGGGAGGGCGTGCAGCGCTCCTGCTGTGATGTTCATGTGCCGGGACAGCCCCACGGGGGAGTGCCACATGGGCACATAGAGCCCTCATCTCACACTTTGGCACTGGGTGAGCTGTTGCCAAGCCCCCCCCAGCCCCCCAGCCGTGCAGAGGTGCACCCAGCAGGCACAGCTTTGGTAGCTGGGGCTGAGGCTTTGCGGGTGCACAGTGCCAAACTGGGGCCAGGGGTTGCTGTGGGGGGTGTCCCTTTTAATTGGTGTCCTGGCAGCAAAATGCCGGGTAGGGAATGACTGCTGGAGAGAAGCCAGGGTATGTCCTGGACAGAGCTGTGCCCTGAGCTTCGTGCTCTGTGGGACACCAGCACCTGGTGCAGCTCGTAGTGCACCTTGGCCGTGTTCACCAGGTCCCATAGCACAGGTCCCGATGTCACCACCATGACCCCATCCCAGCATGGGTGCTTGGCTGAGCTGAGCACATCCCAAGGAGCACCACCTCCCGCCGCCCTTCCCCCATGGTTGCATCCCAGAGCCCTGCAGCAGCGTGGCAGGGAAGGGGTTACTGCAGCACGGGGCTCTCCGGGCCGTGTCCTCGCGTGCTGCGCTCAGCAGCGGTTTGCAGCTCAACGGCTGCGGCGTTTCGGGGAAGGCGAGCGCATCTCCCCGCTGCCCTAATGGCCGGGTGCAGGGAGCTGCATTGCTCCGAGGGTTTCTATTCTTCTGCCTCCCTTTCTCCCCAGCCGTAATCTCTCCTTCCCCTCCCCTCTCCCCGTTTGGTACAATTGCTTTCTCGGACTATTTTTCATGCTCTGCTAACTGTCACGGCTTTCACGGCCCGCGTGAGCTCGGCTGCTTCATGAAGATTTATGAAACTGCAGTAATAAACTGTGTTTGAGAGATCCTCTTTCTGATAAACCCCCCGCCACGCTGCGGGCGGGGGGATCGGGGCGGACCACCCGGCCGGACGCCCACCTCGGCGCGACTCTCACGGGGCACAGGGCAGGATTTTGGGGGCCTCTCCCACCCCCAGCCCCCGGTGAGGGAGCAGGGAGCTGGCAGAGAGCGGCTGCGGGCTGGTGGCAAAGCCCCCAGACCTGGGGAGCATCATCACAGCATTGTGGGGCACCGGTGCCCCCCCAGAACCCGCTGCTCTCCTGGAGGTGACGGCTGAGCGCTGCTGGGAGCCCAGCGCCGCCAGGTAAGGAGGAGGGATGGATGAACCCTGCTGCCCGGAGGGGGGGGCTTCCAGGATTTCCCATGGGGTTCAGGCTGCTGTGGGAGCACAGCTGGAGGATGCTCGTCCCGTCCCACAGATGGGAGAGGAGGGATGAGGTAGGGAAGGGTGCACGCGGGGTCTGCAGCATCTCCTCCTTCGTGATGCCTGCTCCCGTGCTTGTTGGAGCCCAGCGAGGGGTGCGGGAGCGGATGCAGCGCAGCCGGAGGTGGAAGAGCCCCCGTCAGCTCCCAGCTCTGCTCTGACCCCGGTGCAGATTGTGCAGGGCTTTTCAAATCATCCTCTTTAGCAGTCGCAGAGAGACAGCGAGCTGGCGCGTTCCGCTCCCGGAGCGTGTAATTAGGGAGCAGGGAGCTGCATGCTGATGTGCGGCTCAGCACCGGGAGGAGGGTGGGAAAGAGGCAGGAGTGTGGCTGGGATGGGTGCTGGGTTCTGGGCGCTGGGTTCTGGATGCTAAGTTCTAGACGCTGAGTTCTGGGTGTTGGATTCTGAGTACTGGGTTCTGGATGCCAAGTCCTAGACGTTGTGTTCTGGGTGTTGGGTTCTGGGTGTTGGGTTCTGGATGCAGGGTTCTGGATGCTGGGTGCAGCCCCTGTACATCTCCACTGCTCTGCCCCCCAGCAAGCACTTTGTGAGCAGCTGAGGGCAGGAGGCATGCGCTGCCCCATAGCACACCCTCAGCGAGCAGCGTGGTTTGGGGGCTGTCGCACGAAGGGACGGGCGCACACAGGCAGTGCCATACCCAGCGGTCACCTCCCCGGTGACATCGTCCCTTGGGGGTCTGAGGGCATTTTGCACATGACCACCATGCAGGGGTGACGGTGGGATGGATCAGGAGCTGCAGAGCTTGCTCAGATTCGGTCGTTGTACGAGGAAGGGTGTCCCAGGGCCTTGGTGTCCCAGGGCCTTGGTGTCCCAGGGCCTTGGTGTCCCCAAGGCTTTTGCTGGGGGCTGCGTTGGTGTCATTGCCCAACTCAGAGCAAACCCCTCTGTATGACCTTGAGCAGCCGAGTGGTGTCGGCAGCACAGACAGGAATCCTGTCCTACATTAATAACACAATCACCCGTTATAAAGCTGATACGTCGGGCTGATAAATAATTAAGGGAAAAGGAAAAGCTCTCTATGATTTGCTTAGCAGGAGCCGGGGAAGGAAGGGGGAAAAGGAAGGAGATGAATAATGAATCAAGGTTAAATGGGAGCGAAAGGGAAGCCTTACGACGGTGAATTCCCGCAGCAGGAGTGCTGCAGGTTGCCGAGCTGTGGTGGCCATGGTGGAGCTGGTGGCCGTGGGGTGACGTGGGCTCAGCAGCACGAGGTCCCTGAGCTCACAGGCGGCGCTGGGACGGATGGGGCTGGGTGCCACTGGGTCGGGCGGCCACTGAGTGGGTGAGGGGTGTTGGCAGCACACGGGGACTTCTAGGCATGAGTTACACTTGTGGTGCGTGTGAGCCCAGCATGGCTTCCCTGGGAATTAAAGTCACGGGGTGATGCTAACGAAGGGGCCGTGGTGGTGAAGGGATGAGCGCTGCCGGCACCCGCTGCCCAGGGTTGCGCTCTGCAGGGGCTGGAATGGGTTGGGGGGGTCTCCAGCTGCAGGCAGCAGCACGGTGCAGCACTGACGGGACGATGCAAGCCTCCCCAGCCCACCTTTCATTTTCTTTTTTGGTCTGTCCATGTGTCTGTGTCCCTCTGTCTGTCTGTGCCGCGGGGCAGTGCCCGGCTCGTGTGTCTCGTCTGTGCCGTTTTGGTGCCCCAGCGCTGTTCACTCCATGTTTCAACCCCAATGTTGGGGTCTCGGTAGCACCCCGCCCCTCTATCCCCCCTGCAGCCCCCAGCCCTGCCCGACCCCCTCCCTCCCCCACCATCACAGGGGGACAAACCCCACACCCCTCCCCACCCCACCGCTTGCATCCCACCGAGGGATGGCCCCGCACCCAGCCGCGCTCAGCCCCATTTAACACCACCCCGTGCCCCATCCCCACATCGCAGCGCCCCAAACCCACCCGGGACCGCCCCTCACCCCGCTCTGCTCTCCCTCCCCGTGCAGATCCCGACAGGACCAGCGCCCACATGATCTCGGCCGACGATGCCGAGTACCCGCGGGAGTACCGCACCCTGGGCAATGGCACACGGCGCTTCTCCAACGTAGGGCTGGTGCACACCTCGGAGCGCCGGCACACCGTCATCGCCGCCCAGAGCCTCGAGGCCCTCACTGGCCTCCAGAAGTCGGAGATGGAGCGCAAGCGGGACGCCTTCATGGACCACCTGAAGAACAAGTACCCCCAGCACGCGCTGGCGCTGCGCGGGCAGCAGGAGCGCATGCGGGACCAGGTAAGGGGTGTCTGATTGGGGGGGGGGGGGGGGGACAGGACTCACCTCATTTGGTGGAGCAATGGGGGGCTCATAGGGGGCATGGCATGGGCAGGAGCAGCCCCTCTCCCCCAGGCTGGGGGTCCCCTGGCACTGAGTTGGCTGAGATGAAGGCAGTGTCTCCGTGCATGCGGGCGGAGGGGTGGGTGTGCTGGCTGTGAGGTGCGTGGCTTCACCCTGCTAAAGGCGGGGGACACAGTGGGGACCTCCACCCTGCTCTCTGCAGCTTCCTGCTGCCGTGGGGGAGGTCGGTGCTCAGCCAGAGCCAGCCCCGACCTGAGTGGGATGGGGATGCTCAGAGCCAGGGCGGTGCGGGGCAGCTGCTGGGGTGGAGGTCTCCCACTGCTGCCCGGGTGAGGGCTGGGATGGGCAGGGCTGTGGGGCAGGAGGAGCAGAGGCAGCAAGGGGCTGAAGCTCTGTCCCAGTGCACACCGCAGCGCTGCACAGGGGCTGCACATGGGTCAGGTGCTCCCAGAGGTCTGGGCTCCCCGGGTTTGGTGCTCCCAGAGTTCAGTGCTACTGGGCTTGGTGCCCACATCCCCGCAGGGATGTCCCCTGGCTGCCCATTCCCAGGGTTTCCTTTCTCCCTCAGTGCCCAAAGATCTGCAGAAGGGACACCCAACCCCATGCCCCAACGGTGCAGCGATGGGGAGGAGCAACCCCCAGCCCAGGGTCTGCCGGAGCAGCCGTGCATTCCCACTGAAAACTGTCCCTTTTATGGGAAAAAGGCACAGGGGAGGGTGAGCGCGGAGCAGCTGCAGGAAGAAATCCTATATCATCTCCAACTAGACGCCTCCCCGTGGGGTGGAGGCGACAGCTCCCAGACCATCTCAGCAGAAAGAAATCGAGCTGCATAAGGAGAAGCAGCAGCCCCTGAGCTGCAGCCCCCTGGCCTGGCTTTGCGGGGCCGGGAGGGCAGCACCGGGGGGTCCCGCTCTGCAGCCCCTGTCCATGCAAAGGGTGCTTGGCTCAGGGCTGGATGCAGAGGGGAGCGGTGCAGCCCTGCAGTGCGTTGCAGCATCCAGCTGTTGGCAGTGGCTGCGATGAGCTGAGGGGTGCGAGACTTTCCTCGCAGCAAAGCGCACCCTGCTCCTGTCACTGCCAGCACCAGCGATGCCGGGTGCTGGTGCAACCCGAGCAGGGTGTGCACGAGGCTTGCACGAGGCGTGCACGAGGTGCAAGGTGCTGCACCCACCCCTTCTGCTCTCGGGACTCGGCAGCGATTATTTGTCGCCGCAGAGCAGGATCTCTCTGGTAAATAACCAGGAATCTTGCCCACGTTATTACAGTGGTTTAAAGACTTTTCTTCTGGAGGCAGCAGCTGCGAAAGGCAAATCCGCGCGGCGTCGGCTCAGGGTCGGGAGGCTTTAGAGGATTTTAGAAGGCGAAGGGAAAACTTTGGGTTTTGGAGCATCCTCTGCGCTTGGGGACGGCTGCGGGGCTGAGGTCCGTGCATTTCCAGCAAATAGCAGGGAGGGGCGGGGGGCGAATGAGAATAAAAGTAGCGGGAACGCGGGTGCAAGCCTTTAGATGACATTGGGTCACTGCTCGCTGGAACGAGCAGAGAAAAATAATAATAAAACGGGGAAATAACGGCGCCCTGTAATGGTAGCATCGCCCCGTGGGGCGCTGCGGGGCGGCTGCTGCAAAACCCAGCCAGCAGCGCGCGTTCAATGGGCGCAGCAACAGCGGGGAGAGGGCAGGGGCTGGGAGACGCGCACATCTGCAGCTGCGCTGCTTCAACCCCACTTCAGAATCCGTAACCCCCCCAACCAGTGCAGACGCGCGCATCCCCAGCTCCGGCTCCACGAGCCCCCCCTCTCCCCCTGCATCCCCC
>NC_034434.1:3342690-3353797 GCF_002078875.1 Numida meleagris | reverse complement strand
CCCCCCGCCTTTCTGCATGGGGCTGTTGGAGCACGGGGCCCCCTGGAGCCCCCAGCACCAGAGGGCTGCCCGAGCTTGGAGGCTGCGTTGCAAGCAGAGCGGTTGCACGGCTCATCCTCAGCAGTGCTCCCCCTGATGCATCGCTGCGTGGCCGCGCGTTTTTGCAAGCAGACGTCGTCGCTGCCTTGCTCTGTATTGCTGTGGTGAAAGGAGAGGGCTTGGGTAAGAGCCAGGAGCACGAACCCGGTGCTGCCTGAGCGCGTTCCTGCCCTGACATCACCTGAGCTGCTCCAGAGGCCGCCTGGGAGCTGAGGGCTGGAACTGCTGCTTACAGTGGGGTCTGGGCCGTGGGAAGCCGAACAGACCCCCCCCATGCAGGCAGGAGCTGTGTGCAGTGCCCCTGAGCTCCCCTGGCTCAGTCCGTGCTGCCATGCTGGGCTTGCAGAGTCCTTCTCCAATAATTACAGGCCCTCAGATAACAGTATCTGCACAGCCTCGGTGTCTCTCTTGGCTGCGTCTGGTTGCTGTTTGCATTCGGCTCTGCCTGGTCATTTTGCTGCTTTAGTTTCTCTCGTGCCGAAAAGCACCGACAACTTAAACGCGGCGAAACAGATTCAATCCACTTTGCTGATGTTTTTCAGGGAAGCTTTTTGTTTGTCAAGACGTTGTGCCCGAGGGGGAGGCTCTATCACAAACTGCAACTCCTGGAAATGAGTTAATTAAAAAGCCAATGAGAGCGCTGCTGTCCCTCTCCTCGGCGCGGCGTGCTGGGATGCTGCCGCTGTCCGTTTCGGAGGGACGCCTTGGTGCTGCCTTGTTAATCAGTAACAGATTTGTGCCATAATTGCTAACCAGGGGAAGCCTGCCTCGGTCAGGGCGGTGACTCGCTTGGATGTCGTTTCCCTCCCCGCTCTCCTCCTGGGACAGCCGCAAGGGCTGTGGGTTTTTGTTCGTTAATGACGTGATGCTCTTTGCTGCGTTCCCCCCCCCCCTCTGCCTTTCCTCTCGTCCGCGGCGCGTGTTTGCTGGTGCAGCTCCGTGAGCATTGCTGTGTGCATGGGTTCCCTCGTGGCCGTGGCCTCACCCGGCCATCCAGGTAGATCTGAGGCTTGCATGCGTGCTCTGCCCCCCCGAAGTGCATGCCTGTGTTGGGGAAGGGCCCCGGGTCCTCCTCCGTCCCTCATTTTGCAGCTCCGTGTACATGACTTTCATTGTAATTATAATCTCAGCCTTTGTAATTCTCCCTACCTTCTGCACAGCTCCGCTGCGAGCGAGCTGCCTGTTTTATCGCGTGGAACACGGCTGTCGTTCCCAATCCTCTCTCAGACCATTATCTCCCTTTGATGCTTTTGAAGAGCCGGGGATGTGTTCATTCTACCTTGGCCTCCTCCTCTTCCCTTCCCCTCGTGCAAACCCCAAGCCGTGCAGTGCCGGGGCCGTCCCACCCCTGTCCCCATGGCGCAGGGGGTGCCGGTGCCACGGAGGTGGCATTTTGCTTCGGGAGAGGCCAGGTTGGTGGCAAATGAGCTCAACCGGGCGCAGTGCCGGCCCTGCACAGCTCGGCAGCGCCTGCGAGGACAGATGGAGCCTGAGGTGCCCGCGGGGATCTCTGCCCTCGGTGCATGGCACCAGATTGGTAGCCCTGGGCCAGCGTGGGGCGAGCCCCCTCCCCCCTCCACCCAATGGGGCTTTGGCTCCCGTCCACCTTGGGACAGCGCTGAGCCGCGCAGCCACCTGCAGAGCTGCCCTCCCGGTTCTGGGGACGCCTTTGGGCAAGGACTTGGGTTTTGTGCACTGTGCCCGTCAGCGTCGCTGTGGGGTCCCGGAGCCGTGGTTGTGGGGCTGCCCGGGTGCCTGCCCGTACCGCGTCGCTTCTAGAACGTTCCCCCCCCCCCCCCTCGCCCTGGCACTGGGGGGGTTCAGACGAGCTGGGCGCGGTGCGGATGTAATTGACGGGCTTTGCGATAAGCCTGTCCAGTCATCCTAAAATAACAAATAAAACGCGCACCGAGGGCTGCTGCGAGATAAGGATCAGCAATATCAGGGCCGGGGAAAATGAGCCGCCGCTCTTCAGCAGCGAAACGAAGGGCGCGGAGGGAAGGGGCAGAAGGAGCCGTGCGGGAGCATCGCCTCCCACCCCGGGGTGGGTCCTTTGGGGCTGGGGGGGCTGTGGCCACGTCCCAGCCATGTGCTGTGCTGCGGGCTGCCCTGCTCGGCGCTGGGTGCCACGCGTCTGTCCGCTACCCAAAGGCATTCGGAGGCAGCTCCTTGCTCTCAAGCCGGTGTTTGGGCAAGCGGTGCGCCCAGGATGGCCTGGGTCCTGTGGCTGCTCTCCGTGGGGCTTCTGTTCCTGGTGCTGCTTCTGAGTCACAGCGTGCCCTTGGAAAAGACCTTTGTGCCTCGAGGCTTTGCCTGCGCGAGCAAACGGCAGCAAGCTGGGCTTGAATCGCTCCGAAAGCAGTTTCGGTTTGTTTGATGCAGAACTTGTCGTGGGTCTGGTGGAATATTAATGTGGATGCATCCGTGACGGCGCTGTTTTGGGATAAGAGCATCTTGCTGAGGCTGTAGATGTGTCTAAAAGGGGAGAACCTCTGTTGAGAAGGTTTGTGTGTGTGCAGCAGATCTCTGCTCGCCTTGCCAGGGTTTGTTTGTAGACATGGAGCTGATTTCTGCGCGCCTGGTCACGGAAGGGTTCATGCCCCGGGTGATGGTGGTGCTTAAAGCCATGGATGGAAGCTCTGCCATGGTCCAACCCCATGGGAGCTCCTCTGTGCTCCCGGAGTGCAGCGATGGGGATGGCAGCACCGGGATGGGCAGCACGGGGTCCTGGGGGGGAGCTTGCTTTGTGCTGAAACCTGCAGGGGAAGCATCCCCTGCCTGGAGAGCTGATGGAGGTGGGGAGGCGGGCGGCTGCGAGCAGGGAGGAGAAGAGAAGTCGAGAACTTTGATCCCAGTAAAGAGACGGTTGGGAGAGAAACTGCTCTGCAGGTGTTCCTCCCACCCCCTCCCACCCCCTCCCCCCATCAGGGGCACCATCCTGGGGAGCTGGGTCCCACTCCCCGCGCTGCCCTTCCGTGCAGCTTGGGCTGCGAGCATCCTCGGGGGCTTTGCGTCCGTTTCTGCCGCTCATCAGCGGGTGCTTGGGGAGAGGAACGCTCCCGAGCTTTGCAGCGTGCTGGGCTGCAACCGATGCCAGCTCCCATCACTGGCTGCAGCACATTGCCTTGACACCGGTGGAGACGCTTGCAAAGAAGCACCAGAGGGAGGTAGCAGGGGCAAGCAGGGTTGGGGAAGGGGGGGGAGGGGGGGGGAAGGGCGAGGGAGGGATTTTAAGATCCTTTGAAAACTGAAAGCCACTCGGGCTCCTTGGCAGCACGTGCTGGGTGGTGTGAGAGTGATGCTGACCCTCAGCACCCGGCTGCACACAGTGCCCCTCACTGCTCCCCATCCCCAGCCCTCACCCGTGGGGAGAGCAGAAAGGAGAGCAGTTTCGAGGCAGCAATTCTCAGAAGGAAAACGAAACTCAATCCAGAATCTTAATGGTATTTTTTTGTTTTGTTTTGTTTTGTTTTGTTTTGTTTTGTTTGTTTTTGGTTGTTCTCTTTTCGTTTGTTCGTTTGTTCGTTTTTCTTCCGTTCGTGTCCTTTCATTTTCCTGTCGTTAGCAGCCCAACTACTGGAGCTTTAAGGTCAGTATTTCTGATGTTTTGTCGTGCTTGCGTTTGGCGTGCATGCACTCCTCCACCTGTGCCTCATCTGTGCCTATGCAGGGGGTGGGAGCTGGGGGCCGTGCTCAGGGTTCCGGTGCCAAAGAGCTGTGTTCTGAGCCTTGAGCTTCAGGTTGAGGTGCTGTGTGGAGGTGAAACCGTGCCCCGAGAGAGAGAGGAATCAGTGCCCTGCCCTCGCTCGGGCCGCAGGGAACGCGTGCTGCTTTGCGGGGATGAGGACCACGTCCCCTTCATGGTGGGGAACAAGGCAGAGAAAAGCCCGTTGAGGGTGGGTTGCTGAGCTCACGGGGGAAGCTGCCCTTGGTGCTCTCTTATGGCTGTTGTTGGGGTTGCTCTGGGTCCCGGCCTTGGTCGGTCGGGGCTGCGTGCAGCTGAGGAGCACTGCGAGATGCGGTGATGACCAATGTGCCACGCTGCTCCAATCCCTGCACCCAGCACTGCACGGAGCAGACCCTGCGCTCGCTGCCAGCGCCTTGCAGAGTCACCCCAGTTGTCTGGGGGTGCAGCACGCGTGGCTCCGGGGCTGCCTTCCTCCCCACCCCCCCCCTCCTCCTCCTCCTCCTCCTCGCGGGGACGCGGTGGCAGCGCTTCAAGGCCGGCCGCGTTGCCGGGTGACCTTGGCACGCCGTCCCTGGTGGGTCTGCTCTTCCTGTGGAAAAAACAGGCGCTCTGCTCGGCTGGCAGCTCCGAGCCGAGGAGTCATCAACCCCATAATATGAGCACTTGTTCCGAGCGTTCATTCCTGGAGTGCTCGCAGCGGCTCCGTGCGCATCCAGCTGCCTGCATCCTCCCTGCTGCTCCCAGCCGCGCGCTCTGACATCTCCTGGGCCCGGAGAGGCAGCGCAAAAGCTCTGATGTTCATTACTATGATTTATTTTTTCCTTTCTTTTTTTTTTTTTTTCTTTTTTTTTTGTAAGGGGACGAGCTCTGGGCACCCGCTGTCCCGGGAGTGGTGGCACTTGGGTGCGTGCGGGTTGCACGGCCTCGTGTTGTTTCAGCCAGCAGCGCTTTGCGTCGCAGGCAGAGCATCGCTGCCTCCCGTGTGGGGATGCACTGAGTTCAATCCGCCCCGTGCTCCCCTCCCCGGGACCCCCAGCTGCTGACCCCGCTACCCGGGGGGGAGCGGGGGGCACGTGTCAAGGGGAGGCTGATGTGTGGAGCAGGTGCTGGGGGCTTCCTTGAGACTGTGCCCCTCTCCTTGGCCAGGGAGCTGCCATCCTATGGGGAAGAGCCACAAAGGGTCCCAGGCAGGACCTGCTCCCCCTTGTGCCCGGCATCCCCGTGTCCCTGGTGTCCCCCCCCCAACCCACGGACAGGTGTTGGCATCTGCTGGCTGCAGATCTGGGGCTCTCCAGGTGTGGGCTTTGCTTTGTCACAGTCAGGATGGAGATAAGTAGATGCTCCTGGTTGTCGGTGCTGTCAGTTCAGAGCGGGGTCTGTCCCCAT
Source organism: Numida meleagris (assembly GCF_002078875.1). Lineage (NCBI taxonomy): Eukaryota > Metazoa > Chordata > Aves > Galliformes > Numididae > Numida > Numida meleagris. The sequence continues at coordinate 3,348,624 of NC_034434.1, read as the reverse complement.
CCATGGGGTCCTCTGCACCCCATTGTGTCTGCCCGCCCCAAACAGCCCCAGTGCATCCCTGAGCCTTCTGCCCTTCCTTTCTCGTTGGCCTCTGTTGCTGCAGTGCTGGTCCCTGAGCTTGCTGCTGTGCGTCGTGTGAGCATCCACAGCCAGAGCCATCCCCGCTGCGTTTTTGGGGGGCGCTCAGGACCCTGTTCCCGAGGTCGACCTCTGCACCTCAGCCCCGTGGTCTGCAGGATGGGGGGGGCTCCCAGAACCCAGCCCTGTGCTACCTGGGGTACATCCAGGGCACCTGTGTTGTGTGTGAGCACAGCCCCTTGCCATTCCTTGTCCCCTTCTCCACCGTCCCCTTCCTGCTGCTTTCTCGTGCCTGGTTTCCTTCCGCTCCCCGGCGTCCCTGAAGGATGCAGTAGTTTGCTTATTTTTGGAAGATGCTGTCACACAAGGCAGCACCGGCAGAGAGCAGGGGATTGGACGCAGCTCCCGAGCAGTGGGGGTCGGGGGGGATGTGGGGTAAATGGCCCCGTGGTGGCAGGACGCTGCCCTCACCCCAAATCCATCTCGTGTCCCATGTCCCCAGCGCAGCCCCATCAGCGGGGACAGCTCAGCCACTTGGGGGGGTGGAGGGCGAGTCAGGCTCATCTCTGCCATTTTCCTATTGATTTTCCCCTGGATGAGCCTGTCTGTGGCTCGGGAGAAGCAAGCACAGGAAAAGCAGCGAGGCTGCCTCTATGGGGCGGCCGTGCTTATCCTCCCCATGGGGCGGAGGTCACCCCCAGCACCAGGAGGTGGGGTGTCCCTGTCCCAGCTCTGCCCGTGCTGGCAATCCGGGGCTCCTTTGGAGCACCTGCTGCTCTGCCCCGTGCTTTGGGGCGGCGAGCAGGCGTTTTGGGGGGGCTGATGCCACAGAGGGGGAGCCCCGTTCCGTCCCGTGCACATCTGGATGCCGGCGGCTGCGCACATCTGGCGGGACGGCCCCGCGCTTTAGTCAAGGGGTCCGGTTTAAAATAACTAATCCGATTGGAACGCTAATCCTGTTAACATTGAGATCGGGATTAATTCCGGGTTAATCGGGATAATCCTGACAAAATGTTGAGCATTAGGCGCTGGGTGAATTATTGTTGCCGTGAGCGGGGCGCTTTTTTGATGCGGGGGGGAGGGATGCAGGTGGGGCGGGAGAGGGCACCCCATGGGTGGGTGCACCCTGACCGCCTTCTCTCGGTGCTCAGAGCACCCGGAGCAGCACCCTGGGTCTCTGGTTTCTTCCACCTTTGGTGCTCAGCCCCATTTTCCTCCAGTTCTCACTCATTTTCTCCCCCGTTGCACGCCTGCTGTGTCTCAGGAGGTTCACAGTCCCCCCCCCCCCCCTTGAGATTTCTGCAGTGCTCCGGGCTGCCCTGGAGCAGTGCACGAGGCTCAGTGCGGCCGTTCAGCCTCGTGTGCGGGGAGCAGGCACGGAGCTGGGGGTGCAGGGGGGGCTGTCATGATGTGGGGCTGCTCCACGGTGCTGCCTGGTGCCATGGGTCTGCCCCTGGGATGCTCCCCGAGGGCTGTGCAGCCGGGGGGGGGGTGGGGGGGCCGTGTCCCATTACCTGGGCTCTGCCAGCAGGCCGTGCTGCCTTCCACTCCTGGCGCATCAATAATGAAGGATGAGCGGAGTTCATTAGCAATGAATGAATGAATGAATGAAGCGGTTTGTGACGCAGCGCGTCGGGTTCGTGTTTCCTTCCTCCCTTTGCTCCGGGTGGTGGCAGGGCTCCCAGTGCTGTGCTGCGGGGCTCCCTGCCCCACCCCGAGCACCCCCAGTGTTGGATGCAGGCCGTCCCGCAGCAGCAATAAGACAGGACAAGGTGGGCAGCAAAGCGCTGCAGGCAGAATGTCCAGAAATCCCCATCCCCCAGCTTCTGTTCCTGCTTCGGGGAGGAGGGGGGGGGGGGGGGAAAAAGAAAAAAAAAAAAAGTTCAGAATTTCAATTAAATTTTCCTCGGAAGCGTTGACAGCAGCGGAGCTGCGGGAGGCACAGATGTTGTTTTTCTCCCAGCTTTGCTAACAGCTTTGCCTTGCTGCTGACCCTCTGCTGGCAGCGCGGGGATGAGCGGCCGCAGCCCTGCGCGTCCCGAGGGCTCCCTGTCCCCGCTCCCTGTCCCCGTGCCATGGAGGCTCCCCGAGGAATGTGTCACAGAAGGATGAAATGGGGCTCTGAGCAGCCACGGTGCAAGCAGCGGTGAGCGTGAGTGTTGGGGATTACAGCTGCAGTGGCGATGCGGAGGCTTTTGCAGGTGCGTGGGGTGCAAGGGGCTGTGTCAGCCGGGTTGTTCCATCCCCTCGGTGCTGAGGTCTGCTCACCTGGGAGCAGAGATGTTCCCGACAGCTCTGCGCTGTGCACTCTTTGCTTTGCCCATCCTCGGCCTTCCCTGATCGAGGCAGCGCTGCGGTGTCGCGGTCTCAGCGCTGCTCCTCTAGCTCAGGTGACCAAAGCGTGGGATTTTAAGGCAGGAGAACTGCAGTGCCATCCCCCTGTGGAAGGGGCCAGGGGCCAGAGGATGGAGGATGATAGAGAGCATGAGGAGACCTCAGCCCATGTGAGGGGTCCCATTGCCCCCATCCTGCCCATACAGCTCCGTGGCTTGAGCGATGCCAGCCTGTCATCCTTCCCCTCTCCCTGGATGTGGGGGGGGGGGGGTTCTCCTCCCCAGCCTGGCCCCATCCAGCACAGTGCTGAGCTCCGGTCCCTGCCCTGAGAGCGCAGCGCTTCACCAGATGGGACCGCACTCAGATGCGGGATTAACTGCTGAGAAGGGGATTACAGGGAGTTAATCCAGATCAGTGTCCAACCAGGGGCCGCAGCCGGGCTGTGTGCACGCGGTAAATAACCAGTCGCCGTGCTTCGCTCAGGGCTGGGCTCGCCAGCTCCGTGCCAGCTGCTGCCCAAGCTGGGTTGGATTTCAGGGACCTTCGCCTTTATCCCACGGCACAGGAGACGCAGAGGGGCTGGGGCAGCTGGGGGGGGACCCCTCCGGGCTCTGTGCCCCCGCAGCAGCGGTGCGATGCGCGCTCAGCTTGGCTACCCCCAGCGCTTTGCAGCGCATTATCCCTGCGAGCGCAGCACGATGCAGAGCGAGCAGGGCAGGGCTGGGGGCAGCTGCAACCCCCCCACGCTGCTGCCCCTCTCCAGCCCAGCCCAGGCTGCGGGGTCCTGGGGAGGGGCTGCGTTCGGGGCCGGATGCCGCCCGCAGCAGTAACACGGCGAGGGCTGATCCCAGCCCACTGCAAGGCCAGGTCGGTGCTGGTGAGGGGTGGAAGTGGGGGCTGGGTAGAGCTGGGCTGCGGGGGGGAGTGATGTTCTTCCCGTGTCTGAAGCGCTGCAGAGTGAGGCTGCGTGTGTGATGTGCAGAGGGCTCAGCAGAGAGCGAGCGGATGAGTTATGGTGTGAGGCCGGCGCTGGTGGCTGTGTCTGGTGTGGGAACGGCTCGGGGTGCTCAGCTCCATCCCCTGTGTATTTTTTGGTTCTTCATTCCGAAGTGTGGGGTGAGGCTGCTCCTCTGCCCCAGTTCTGCCCCAGTTCTGCCCCAGTTCTGCCCCAGTTCTGCCCCAGTTCTGCCCCAGTTCTGCCCCAGTTCTGCCCCAGTTCTGCTCCTGTCCCCTGCTCCCTGCCTCCCTCCCTGCTCTCTGTCAGCGGGATGGGATGGCTGCGGGTCCCAGCGCTGCCCCCACCTCACCCCATCCTCAGCTGGAACCTGGGGGGGTGGGAGGAGGAGGAGAGCAGCATCCTCACCCAGCCAGGCAGATAGAACGGAGCTGCCTGGGCGCTGACGGGGAAGGGATTGCTGGAAGTTTTAGGAGCTAAAAGAATCACTTAATTGTAGCTTATTTTTAGCTGCGGGGAGATAAAAGACAAAGCCCACCCCGCCCGTCTCCCCCTTCCCCCATCCCACCTCTTTTACAGGAGGCACAGAACTGAAGCAGCACCCTGCTGCGCTCCTGGGACTGGGGGGAGGGGGGGGGGGGTTCCATGCCCACATTTCCTCTGCTGCAGTGTGCAGGGGGCTGCAGCCACCCCGACCTCGGTGCCCATCACCTCACCGCTCAGTGGGTGCTTTTAGGGCTTCTTTTCCACCCCCCCGTGCCCGGAGCTGCAGCATTACCATCCTCCCGCGGCCTTGGGCAGCTTTGTTTTGCTTTGGGCGGCAGCACTCCTCTGCTTTCCCTTCACCTCCTTGCCCCTGAACTCCTGAGAGCGCGGGGCGGCTCCTGCTGCATTAACCCCGTGCTGGGATTTCAGGCAGAAATGGGTCATCTCCCAGCGTGGCACCGCGGGGACGGCCCTTGGGGCGGGGGGGGCTGCTCCCCCTCCATCCTGCTGCTGTGGGCTCAGGCATCGCGGGAAGGGTCTCGGTGCTTGGGGTACGGGGGGGACGTGGGGGTCTTTGGAGGCTGCAGGGAGCTGAGCTGGGGCAGAGCTGCCCCCGGGGGACCCAGCGCCTTTGCTCCGCGCTCCGTGGTGCTGCTGGAGCTGGGGTGCCCTCACCCTGCAGCCGTCGTGGGGTCAGGCAGCAGCAGCAGCCCCTGCCGAGGCCCTGCAACAGCAGGGAGGTAGATAAGGCCCCCTGGGATGAGAGGTGCTCCGCGAGGAGGAGGAGATCCCGCTCGTTGTTGTGCGTTCGGTGCTCGGCTGCTGCCGCCTTTGCTATCTCGCTGCTCAGCTGCAGTGCGATACGGTCGGGGCCGGGCAGGGAATCGGATTTCCATTCCGGAGTCGGGCCGTGGGTTTGATGTCGGGTTTCGATGAAAGCTCAGCGCCCTGCACACAGCCCCGGGGCAGCGCTCGGCCGGGGCAGACGTTCCCCACGTGGGCGCTGTGGGTGCCCCCTACCCCCGGTACCTGGCCATCCCATCCCAGGCCCTACTCTGGCTCCCGGCAAGGCAGGATTGGACCCCCCCCACCCCCCCGGGCATCTCCAGAGAGGGAGGAGGAGGAGTCTAGACGCATGTTTGAGACGTTACCTGAGAGCGGGAGAAGTCATTAGTGAGGCAGAGCCATAAAAGGCAGCTCCCCTGGAGTCGGCTCATTAATGGTCCGTAGGAGGCCAAGGTTGTGGCTGTGGTGCTCTGCGGGTGCCCCAACCCCGTGGGTGCCTCCCCCTCCCCCCCACCCCAGCCCACGTGGCAAAAAGGGCAGAGCCCCCCCCCCCCTCCTCCCCATAGCACTGGGGTCTGCTCCCCCCTCTTACAGCAGCACGGGGACGGGTGGAGGCAGCGATCCTGTCCCACTGCCCATCGCAGGGGTCCTGGGGACACAGGGAGGTGCCCTGCAGCGGGGGGATGCCATGGGGGGCTCTGGGGGGTCCTGGGGACACAGGGGGACGTGTGCCGTGGAGGTGCCCTGCAGTGGGGGGTGCTGGGGGCTGTGCAGTGCTGCTGGTCCCTGCTCGAGCCAGGGGAGCTGCTCCCCGAGCACGTGAGGCCGAGCATCAGGCTAACGATCAGAACGGTCCCTTCCGGGCTAAAAATCCATTAATTTTCATCTTGCCCTCTTTTTTCCCTTTTTTTTTTTTTTTTTTTCCTGGTGGATGCCATAATTAGCTCCATCTGAGCAGCTTAATTACTCGAGGTCGGTCGTAAGCCGCGGGGCAGAGGGCAGGAGGGGTCCGGGCTCACCTCGAGGGGCAGTGGGGTGTTGCGCTGCGACGCTCACGCACCGCATCCCATAGCAACAGCGATGCTACGTGGCAACAGCAATCCCCGCTGTCCTGAGGAGACAGAGAGCCAGAGACCCCCCCCGCCCCCCCCCACCCTTCACCCCCCGCTTTGATTCCTCCATTTTCTTTCATATCACCTTTTTCTCCAGGTGGATCCCACCCCCTCCGTGTGAGGGTTGTGCGAGGGCGGGGGGCACCCAAAGTCGGGATGACAGAGCACTGGGGATGGGGGGGG
>NC_034434.1:3339770-3342560 GCF_002078875.1 Numida meleagris | reverse complement strand
CCCGTGCTCGGTGCTGGCGATGCACGGCGCTGCTTTGCTCCAGCCCCGCTCCCCTCCTGCAGGAAACCTCTCCTAATGGCAGCATGCAAAGCAGCTGTGCTGCCTGCGAGCTCTGCCTTCAAACAGCACCACCAAAACGAAGCAGTCAATTTTCCAGCAATTAGCTCCAGCGAGAACATTTCAAGTCCAAGAAAACCCCGCCCCGCAGGATTAATTAAATCCTCCAATTAATGTCTAATTTAAATGATGGTGATGGCTGTTATCATTTCGTATTGATTTTTCTTTTCGCTCTTCAAAATAGAGCTGTTGTCCCTTCCACGCCGCCTTTTCCACACCCCGGGAGCTGTTTGTTCTCCTGGGTTCATTTGCCGACGTTAAAAGCCTGCCTGGAAAATGGAGCTGTGCAGCGGGGGGCATTGCAGGGCTGGGTGCTGGGTTGGGTGCTCGATTGGGTGCTGGGTGCTCAGTTGGGTGCTGGGTGCTGGTGCTGGGTTGTGTGCTGTGCTAGTGCTGGGTGCTGGCTGCTGGGGGTTGGATGCTGGGTGCTGGTGCTGGGTTGGGTGCTTGATGGGGGTGCTGGGTGCTCAGTTGGGTGCTGAGTGCTGGTGCTGGTACTGGGTTGGGTGCTGTGCTGGCTGCTGGGTGCTCAGTTGGGTGCTGGGTGCTGGTGCTGGGCTGGGTGCTGTGCTAGTGCTGGGTGCTGGCTGCTGGGGGTTGGATGCTGGGTGCTGGTGCTGGGTGCTATGCTGGGTGCTGGTGCTGGGTTGGGTGCTTGATGGGGGTGCTGGGTGCTCAGTTGGGTGCTGAGTGCTGTGCTGGGTGCTCAGTTGGGTGCTGGGTGCTGTGCTGGTGCTGGCTGCTGGGGGTTGGATGCTTGGTGCTGGGTGTTGGGTGCTGAGCTCAGGGGCTGTCCAGGCCCTGCTTCTCCCGGTGCGCTCTGCTTTGCTTACCCCACAGCTTTCAGGTGTCAGCGCACAACGCCCGTGTCTGTACCCTCTACTTTTATGCAGCGGAAATGCACTTGGCCGTGTGGAATTGGGCTCCTGGCATATTAAATTTTTACTGCTGTAAACCCAAGCCCATTACTTTCCCTTAGCTCAGGCAGCCATAAACCTCGCCGCTGCTTTGCTTCCAGAAGAAGCTGGGCATTTATGTTTCCCGGGAGCTGGCTCATTGGCGTAATGGATGTGTAACCTCCTGTAATTGCTAAGGTTATTCCCGTGCTCGCGTGCGAGTCCTGGCTCTGCGACCAGCCGGCCGTCGCTGGGTTTATTTGCAGTGGGTTGCTTGGAATGGCGCTGGGAGGCTTTGAAATGCGTGTGAGCGCTGAGGGATAAGGGGCACGTGGCCGTACAGCTGGGAGCAGGGCATGGACCGGTGCTGGGCTCTCACCTCCCCTCTCCCCTTGCAGACCAGGAGCTCCCGGCACTCGCAGGGCTCCCAGCCCGGCCTGGCCGACCAAGCCAAGCTGTCCTTCGCCTCGGCCGAGTCCCTGGAAACCATGTCGGAAGCGGAGCTGCCCCTGGGCTTCAATAGGATGAACCGGTTTCGGCAGAGCCTGCCTCTGTCCCGCTCCACCAGCCAGACGAAGCTGCGCTCCCCAGGTACCCCAGCTCTGCCCCAGCCCTATTGCATCCACGTGTTGGGAAATGCAACCCGTCCCCACGGTGCAACATTGCCTGTTGCACCCATGCATTGGGCAATGCAACCCCTGCCCACGATGCAGCATTGCCTGTTGCATCCACATATTGGGAAATGCAATCCCTGCTCATGATGCAGCATTGCCTGTTGCATCCACATGTTGGGAAATGCAATCCCTGCTCACGATGCAGCATTGCCTGTTGCATCCACGTGTTGGGAAATGCAACCCCTGCCCACGATGCAGCGTTGCCTGTTGCAGCCATGCATTGGGAAATGCAACCCCTGCCCACAATGCAGCATTGCCTGTTGCATCCATGCGTTGGGAAGGACATGCAAGTCCAGCAGCTGTCGGGATGTGGGCTCACCCCCCTGCTCTCTGCTCGCTTTGCTTCCAGGGGTCCTCTTCCTGCAGTTTGGGGATGAGACAAGGCGCGTGCACATCACCCACGAGATCAGCAGCATGGACACCCTGCACGCCCTCATCGTCCACATGTTCCCCCAGAAGCTCACCATGGGGATGCTGAAGTCTCCCAACACCGCCATCCTCATCAAGGACGAGTCCCGCAACGTCTTCTATGAGCTGGAGGATGTCCGGTGAGGGGCAGACAGACCCGGGGGGGGGGGGAGCTCAGGTGTGCATAGACCCTGAGAGCTGGCACGGGGCGCTGAGCGCATCCACTTGTGTTTTCCATCCATCTCAGGGGCACGCTGATACCGGCAGCCACTCTGCCGTCCCCATCCGTGGGGGTGGGAGGACTCTTGCAATGGGAGAGGGGTTTCCTTGGAGATGGTGGAGGGCTTTGGGTTGGTGTCTGTGCCCTGAAAAGGGTCCACAGCAGGCGGTGCTCACTCATCGCTGCGGAGCCAAAGCAGCCCCTGGTGCTGCTGTGTTGAGCCTCCTGCCTGGGCACGACCACCAGACCCTCCCCTGGGACCGCTGATATTTGCTGGGGCTCTACAAGCAGCACAGGTGCAGCCCTGTGCGATTGCTGGGGCTCTCCTCACGGCTCTGCCTCTCCTTCCAGCGACATCCAGGACAGAAGCATCATTAAAATATACCGAAAAGAGCCGCTCTACGCCTCCTTCCCCGCCTCGCACATCACCAACGGCGACCTGAGGGTAAGGGGCTGGGGGTCGGGGGGATGGGCA
>NC_034434.1:3327851-3339700 GCF_002078875.1 Numida meleagris | reverse complement strand
GGGGGAGGGTGATGGGGAGGGCATGGTAATTGCGTGTGTTTGTGGAAGGAGTAATGGCTGCGATTCGTCTTCCCCAGTCCTGGCGTTGTTAAGCGTTGCTTTAAAAAGAATGGATGTTTGGGGCCTGGCGGGGTGTAATAAACGCGGTAATTAGGGGATTCATCAGAATGAATCATCCCGCTCTTGGAGGAGGAGGAGGGGGGAGCTGCCATTTGCCAAAGCCAGGGGGTGACACGTGGGCTGCTGGTCCTCGGGGCTGCCACCCCCAAGGCGGGGAGAAGGGGAGCGGGCGCAGCAGGACGCGGTGCTGACCACCCCTTCCCCTTCCCACAGCGGGAGATGGTGTACACCTCCAGGGAGTCCTCTCCCACCCGTCGCCTGAACAACATGTCCCCGGCCCCCCACCTGGCCTCGGGCTCCCCCCCGCCCGTCCTGCAGTCCTCGTCCCCCTCCCGTTCCCGCATGTCCTACAGCGGCGGCCGCCCGCCCTCCTACGCCGGCAGCCCCGTGCACCACGGCGAGCGCCTGGCCAGCCTGCCCCCGGCACCCGGCGTCTCGCCCAGCCCCAGCGCCATCCTGGAACGCCGCGACGTCAAACCCGACGAGGACCTGGCGGGGAAGAACATGGTGCTGGTGAAAAACGAGGGGCTGTACGCCGACCCCTACGGCATGGTGCACGAGGGGAGGCTCAGCATCACCTCCACGCAGTCGCTGGCCGGCATGGGGGACCCTTTCGGTTACTCGGGGGGGCTGTACAAGCGGGGCTCGGTGCGCTCGCTCAGCACCTACTCGGCGGCCGCGCTGCAGACGGAGCTGGAGGACAGCCTGTACAAACCCAACGCGCAGATCTACAGCGACACGTACGGACCCGGCCTGGGCTTCCGCATGCCTCCTTCCTCCCCGCAGAAGATGGTGGAGGTGCAGGCGGGGCAGAGCCCGCACAGCCCCTACTCGGGGCCACCCAGCCGCTCCTCGCCCGTCCGGCAGTCCTTCCGCAAGGATTCCTGCTCCTCGGTCTTCATGGAGAGCCCGGTCAGCAAGCCGCGCAACCCCGGCGCAGCGGGACCCCCCGAGCTGTTCCCAGGCCCTGGGGACCGCCCGCTCTCGGGGTTCAGCTCCCCGGTGCCGGCCAAGGACACGGAAACGAGGTGAGAAAGGGCCCGGGAGGGGTTTCCCCATGGAATTGGGCTGTGCTGGGGAGGGATGTCCTTGGGTATGGCTGGGGAGCGGTGGCAGGTTTCCCCATTGCCAGCCCCAAAGAAGCACAGGGTTGGGTGGTGAAGCATTGCCCCTGTCCCCAGCTGTGCCACTACCCCTAAACCAACCCCTATCCCTCACCCCCTACCTCTACCCCTACCCTTAACCTAACCCCTCTCCATCACCCACTGCCCTTGCAGGGAGCGGATGGAGGCCATGGAGAAGCAGATCGCCAGCCTGACAGGGCTGGTGCAGAGTGCACTGCTCCGCGGCTCCGAGGCTGAGACCCCCAGGTAAGGAGCTGGAGGGGGAGGGGGCAGGAGTGGGATCGGGGGGAGTCTCCTCTGGGCAGCACTGGAGAGGACAGAGGAGCTGCTCCACTCTTCACGTTCACCCTCTCCTCTCTTTTGTTGCAGTGAGAAGACTGAAGCCACCAATGGCGGGACCCCCCCATCAGCGTGTAAGTGGCTGGGGAGAGGTTTGGAGATTCCCCCCCCCCTCCCGTGGGCATCCCCACATCCTGGGGCTGTTGTTGGTCTCTGATGCCAAGGGCTGAGGTGCTGCAGCCCCATCCCATGCTGGGAGCTCCGGGCTCTCCTTTGTGCCAGCGTGGGGACAGAGCTGGTGGCAGTTCTGGGGACCAGGCAGCAGCACTGCTGAGCCAGCACACAGAGGGGAAGGAGAGGATTTGCGAGGAACCCTCCCACCCAGGATGGAGTTCCACATCCCAGCATCCTCCTCTTGCCCCCCCCCCCACAGCAACCAGCCGCAGCGGCACGGGGACCCCGGTGCCCGCGCCTCCCCCACCCTCCGCCACCAGCACGCCAGCGGGGCAGCCCACGGCCATCACCCGCCTGCACATGCAGCTGCACCTCCACGACCTGCAGCAGAACGCCAGCGACCTCCGCAACCAGCTGCAGCAGCTCAAGAAGCTGCAGGTGGGTGCCGTGGGGGCACTTCGACCCCACCCCCGGGGGGATAGAATGCCCCTTTCCTGGTGACCTCACGTGGGGCAGCCCACCCAGCCCTGTTTACCCCCACCCGCACCCCCCAGCTGCAGAACCAGGAGACGGTGAAGACGATGCTGAGGCGGACGGAGACGGAGATCAGCGTGCGGGTGACGGACACCATGCGCAAGCACGAGGACCCGCTGCAGCGCCAGCGCAGCCTGGTGGAGGAGGAGCGGCTGCGGTACCTGAACGAGGAGGAGCTGATCACCCAGCAGCTGAAGTGAGCACGGGGAGGGGGTCCTGCTGCCCCCACCCCCCCTTCCATGGCCTACATCCTCCACCGGTGCCATCCCCATCCCTGGTGCCATGGTGGTCCCCAGCGCCGCTCTCCTCTCCTCTCCCCACGCCCCGTGGGGGGCCCGGTGCCATCCCGCCCCGCTTTGTGCTCGCAGTGACCTGGAGAAGTCGGTGGAGAAGATCCAGAAGGATCTGGCGCACAACCACCGCCTCATCCCGGTGCAGGAGCTGGAGGAGAAGGCCGTGGTGCTCAAGCAGCTCGGGGAGACGCTGACAGACCTCAAGGGTGAGCGGGGGCCATGGGGCTGCGCCGGTGTCCCCAGTGCTCCGCCAGCTGCCCAAATCAACACGAGTCCCCCCCGGCAGCATGCTTGTGCTTGGCACTGCTGCCCCTTTCCCGTGCTGTCGCCCAACCCTGTGCACGCTGCCGTTATTTTGCTGCTCCTGCAGCCTGTCCCCATCTCACGCCTCAGTGCAGCGTGGCAGAGCTCTGGATCTGGCAGCAGTCGCTGAGGCTGCAAAGGGACACGGGGACGGTGGGGACACGGGGAGGGCACAGGATGGGGGGGTGGCAGCAGCTCTGCTCTCCTGCAATGAGATCGCCTGGTGCTGAGCAAAGGGCAGGGGGGAGCGAGCTGCTCCGTGTCCCCCAGCAGCACATCTGTGGGTCCTGGTGACCGAGCGCATGGCTCCGGGGCTGTGTTGTGCCCATGGGCTGCGGTCAGTGCCGATGGAGATGGGAATGGGGTTGGTGGATGGGATGGTGAGCACGGGGAGGTGAAGAGGCAGCAGCCCGGGCTCCCTGGGACCCTTCCATCCAGACACGATGGCAGCGGTGCTCTCAGTGACCCCGCTGTCCCCGCAGCCCAGTTCCCCAGCCTGCAGAGCAAGATGCGGGTGGTGCTGCGGGTGGAGGTGGAAGCCGTCAAGTTCCTCAAGGAGGAGCCGAACCGCCTCGACGGGCTGCTCAAGCGCTGCAAGACGGTCACCGACACGCTCGCCCAGATCCGCAGGTGAGCGCTGCGCCCGACCCCCGGCGCTGACCCCGCTCCGTGTCCTCCCCATCGCGGTGTCCCATGGGAGGGTGTCCTGGGAGCACCTCGGCCTTGGGACGCTCCTGTGCCGCCGTCCTCTCTGGGTGGTGGGTGGAAATCCCCAGAGCCATTGGCAAAAGGTTCCTTTTTTTCTGCTGGGAAATCAGGGAAAACAAAATGAATGGTAGAATCACCCAAGGTGGGACGGAGCTACCAAGTCCAACTCCAGCGGATCGAGTCCGATTCCTAATGCCCCCGGTGCTGTTCAGGGCGCATGTGGGAACCCCTCTTTGAAAACCACTCCTTCCTGATCACCTCGGAAAAACGTGGCTGTGTATCTGGGCGTGATGGGAGCACGGAGCGTGGCCAGAAATCTCCTTCTTGAGGAGCTATTGGGGTGGAGGAAGCTGTCTCTGGAGCTCACGGAGGCAGCGCGGTGCCCACCTGCCCGTTCCCATTAGGAGACCTTTCAGCAGAGCTCCCCGCTGGGGCAGGCTCCGTCGCTGGGCTCGCCCCAGGCGCTGTTCTAGCCTGGTTTTGTATGGAGATGAGCTCGTCTGATCGCGCAGCGCACCGATCTGCCGACCTGTCACTCTCCTTCCCTAATCGCTTCTGAGTCCAAAGGCCGATTTCGGGGTGGAATTTGGAGAGGGTGGCTTTCCTGCAAGGTTCACGCTGAGGGATGGGCGGGTGTAGAGCAGGCGCTGGGGGTGCAGATCCGTGCAGAGCTGTGTGCGTTAGCGGAGGGCTCCGGGATGGTGCCGTAACCGAGTGCCAGCGCCACGTGGCAAACCCGGCGCCTTCCCTCTGTCCCCCTCAGGCAAGTGGACGAGGGCGTGTGGACCCCCCCCAACAACCTCAGCCAGTCCCCCAAGAAGGTGGCCCCCGAGACAGACTTCAGCAAAGGGCTGGAGCTGGAGATGCCCCCCAGCCCTCCCGTGAGCCTCCACCACCTGACGGCCGGCACTGAGCCCCTGGGCATGCCCAGCTTTGGGCACAGCCCCCCCCAAACCCAGAGCCACCCCTCCAAGAGCAATAACCCTTCCCGGGCTCCAGAGATGGTGCCTGCCAAAACCCAGACGGGTCCTGAGACGCCCAGTAAGAAGAGCGCAGACAAAGCTGTGTCAGTGGAGGTAAGAGCCTGGGGGGGGTTCCTCCCTGGGGGGGCTCCTCTAAAGCTTCTGTCCCCACTGGAGCATCCCCCACCTGAAACTGGGGTGCACCCTCCCTGGTGGGTTTGGTGCTGATGGGGTATTTTAATAATAGGGTGCCCCAGGTGTTGGGCAGCCCCTGATACTGGAGAGACCCAGCATGCAACTGGGACATGGGGGGGGTGGGGGCTCCAGCACAGCTTGGGGCACCTCAATTCCCATGAGCTGGGTGTGGGGTGAGGTGCACGGCCTGGAAGTTAGAGCAGGGTTGGTGTGGGCTTGGCTGTGGGGGATGGTGGGGCAGTGGGAAAGTTGGATTCAGTGGGGCAATGGGGAGGTGATGGAGGGACAATGGGATTTGAGCGGGGCAATGGGGAGACGATGGTGATACAATGAGATACAAGTGGGGCAATGGGGAGATGATGGTGGGGTGGTGGGGTCACACCTTGCCCATAAGGGCAGGAGCTGCAGCGCGCTGTGCTGTCGCAGGCTGCCGAGCGGGACTGGGAGGAGAAGCGGGCAGCGCTGACCCAATACAGTGCCAAGGACATCAACCGCCTCCTGGAGGAGACGCAGGCTGAGCTCATGAAGGCCATCCCCGACCTGGAGTTTGCTGCCAAGCACAAGCAGCCCACGGGCAGCAGCAGCGCCGCGTCCACGCCGGAGCATAAACCATCCAAGCCTCAGCACGCACAGAAATCCGCGGGGAAGGGGGATCCCAATGGCCGCAGAGGCTCAGGTATGGGGAGGGGAAGGGGGGGATGCCCAGGATCTGGCGGGGTGCATGCGGGACTGGGACAAGGGCAGGAGCAGAGCTTGGTGCCAGCCCTGCTTTCTGTCCAGACGAACTGACGGTGCCGCGGTACCGCACCGAGAAACCTTCCAAATCGCCGCCGCCGCCCCCTCCCCGCCGGAGCTTCCCCTCATCCCATGGGCTGACCACCACCCGCAGCGGCGAAGTCATCGTCACCAGCAAGAAGGAGCCCGGCTTTATGAAGGTGGGTGGCGGGGCCGGGCGGGTGGCGGTCACCCCGTGGAGGTCACCCCATGGAGGTCACCCCATAGGCACGGCCCCTCACCTCTCGCTGCCCCACAGAAAGCGGAATCGGAGGAGCTGGAGACCCAGAAGCCACAGGTGAAGCTGAGACGGACGGTGTCGGAGGTGGTGAGACCGGCGTCCACCCCACCCATCATCGCCTCCGCCATTAAAGACGACGACGACGAGGACCGCATCATCGCGGAGCTGGAGGTGAGCGCGGTAGCGCGTTGGGCACGGGAAGAGCAGCCAACCCCACTCCGGGCGTCTGCAGGAGCAGCTCTGGGAGAGATGCCCACACAGCAGCACAGTGGCAGCCATCCCCATCCATGGGGACGTGGGGACACGCAGCACAGCGGTGGCCGTCCCCATCCTGTCCCCATCCTCACCCCATCCATGGAGACATGCAGCGCTGCTATGACTGTCCCCATCCTCACCCCATCCACAGGGCCATGCAGCACAGCGTTGGCTGTCCCATCCTCACCCCATCCATGGTGACACGGGAACAGCATGGCGCTGTCCCACGGGGGCTGCCCCCCACAGCGCTGAGCCCTGTGCTGGCCGGGCTCCATCTCTGCCCACCCGCTGTGCCTCCCTCCTCCAACGTGGCTGTTTGACTCCCCAGGTGTTTCAGAGGAGCTCTGCCTCCCCTTTCCTCCCCACGCTCCGTTACGACCCTCTCCCGGCTGCCGTCTCCCCTGGGCACGCAGACATGTGGCCCAATGGAGCCTCCGTTGCAGCCGAAGGATGGAAGGTAACATCCCTCCTCCTGCAGATCTCCTCCTGGCTGGCTGCACTTAACCACCGCCTCTCTCACCTCTTAACTCACTTCTTCCTCCTCCGGTTTAACCAACTAATGGCTTCTCTCCACTCCTCTGCTCACTGCTACCGCGCGTGCGGCACCGACCGAGCACGAACGCGGCGTGGGGCTGCAGCACTGGGGCAGAAATCGGGGTGGGATCACTGCTCCGATGGCACCGAGCGGGGCTGCGGGCGGTGATGCACAGCACAGCACGTGCATGGGGCAGGGGGGAGGGAGGGGAGGGGGTTGGTGGGAGCCCTGGGCCCCATCTCACCTCTGGGATGGGATGGAGCAAAGCGGTGAGGATGGAGCAAAGCAGGTGGTGTCAGCAGATGGAGCAGGGCAAACAGGGAAGGAACAGAGCAGTGAGGATGGGGCAAAGCAGCAGGGATGGGATGGAGCAGGGCGGCGTGGTTGGGATGGAGCAAAGGGGTGAGGATGGAGCAGAGCAATGGTGTCAGCAGGTGGAGTGGAGCAGTGGGGATGGGATGGAGAAAATCAGTGGGGATGGGATGGAGCAAGGCGAGCAATGGGGATGAGATGGAGCAGAGCAGCAGGGGCAGGCGCTGGAGCCAGCTGCCCCATGGAGCCCTGTGAGGCAGCAGCCTCCACCCAGGGCAGGGCTGTGCTGGGGAGCAGAGGCCGCTTTGCTGCAGCTCAGGGGAGCAGCTCTCCTGCCAGAGCATTTCTCCTGCAGGGCACGGCCTGCTGCAGTCCCCTGGGTGCTGCACGGCTCATTGCACATCCCCGGGACTGTAACGGAGAGGTGAGGGGAGGAAGGACAGGCTGTTCCAGGTGACTTCTTGCTGCTCAGGGATTTAAAGGTCTGGCACCCACTGCAGCTCATTTGCAAGGGCTCGTCCCTGCCTTCAGATCTGCTGAGAGCAGCACAGGGAGGAGCAGCAGAGGGCTGCTCTATGCTCTGAAGCAATTACTGTACTGGTGCAAGAGAAATCTAAGCCAGACCACAGCAGCCAGGTTCCCGTACACATCGGGGAGGGTGCAGCGGCACCAGGTCTGTTTTGCTGAAGACTCCAGCCCACTCGTAGCCTAAGCCTCCTTTAAAGTTGCCATGAGCAGATGGGTACCCATGGGGAGCGCTCGAGCAGCCCCTCCCAGGGCAAACACATCCTTGCAGCGATGCCTGGAGGCACAGCAGGACCCGAAATCACCCGGGTGCGCTCCTCAAGCAGCTTCCCCCCTCCCCCCGTCCTTCCCCCCCACCAGCACGGCATCCCGCACCGCTCCCCGGCCCTTAACCTGTCTGACTTCTCTACCTAGGAGCTGGCAGCCCCAGCAGCCCCGGGGAGCAGGGCTTTCTCCCTCCCGCAGATTGTGCTCACCGAGTGGGTGTCCGCACCGCCGTCCCCCGAACCCGACCCCGCGGCGGCGGTGGAACCGCGCTGCTCTGAGCACGGGGACCCGGCCGGCGGCGGCGGAGCAGGAGCGGAGCTCGCAGCCGAGGTGGGGAGGAGATGTGCAGTGTTGGCCGGGAGCGCTCCGCCCACGGCCCCGCAGCCCCTGAGCACCGCACCCCGCACACCGGGAGGGACGTGTGGGTTTCCCCTGGCACACGGCGAGGTCCCGGCTCTCTCGAAGCACAGAGCAAGCTGGCCGGCAGCGAGAGCAGGAGGGGACGCTGCTCCGAACCCTGCCAGAAGGCACGAAGGCAGCGGCAAGGCTTCCCCACGGTGCCCTTTGGTTCCTTGTCCCCGAGGGATGGTCGCAGCGATCCTGCCCGGTGCAGGCAGCGAAGGGCCCAGCATCGCCCCGCAGCTCCCTGGTGATGCAGAGCCCCGAGGAGGAGCTGGGCGGGATGCATCCCTCCCTCCTGGACACGCACCAAGGAAGCAGCGCGGTGGCACACCATTCCCGAGAGCCAGGTGCCCCCCAGCCCAGCAGGGCAGCAGGGGGGGCCGGGCTGGGCACCCCCCGTTCATGGCAGTGCAGGATCAGGGCTGTGCTGGGGCCGGAGCAGGAGGGACAGTGGCCGAGGGGCTCTGCAGCCCCGCTCCTCAGGGAAGGAGCGAAGCAGAGGGGTCCCCCCTGCACAGCATGTCGCCGCGCAGCAAGGAGATTTGTGAAGGGGCATACCGGAGACTGGACAGCCTGGAAGAAACCATCCGTGAGCTGGAGATGACCATCAGCGAGATCAGCAGCCACCGCTCGGCTGAGGCTGCGTTCCCTGAAGGACTGCTGGGACGGGCGGCACCGGGGGATGCCGGCCAGGAGACCGAGGACGAGGCAGGGCACGGCGAGCATTGTGATGATGGCACTGCCCTGGATCTCAGCCAGACCAAAGCTGATGCTGCCAAGAGTGCGTCCCCGAGCCACACCAAACCGCCTCTGCTTCCCAAGCCGCAGCTCGGCACGCCTCAGGTTTATTTCCTCTTACTCCTCTTGCCGTGCTCTGCCCTTGGATCTGCTCTGATGTCTGCTCTTCCTCCGCCTCCACCTGCTCCCTCTCTGTGACTCTACCTCCAGGCAGAGCTGAGGTGCGGCACCCGTCTCCTTTTGGAGCTGACGTGTAAAGGCAGCGGCACCGCCACCCAGCTGCCCACTGCCACCTCGCACCCTCCCAGCTATGCACCGGGGCAGGATCCGACCCCGGGCGGCTGCAATGCGCCATCCGGGGGGCACTGGGCTGTGCAGTGCTGGGCTCACAGCCCCCAGCTCCATCGGGGTGGTGAAGCCAGTGTGTCAGGAGCAGCAGTTGGCAAAGGAGCCCTCATTCAGGCCATCAGGGGTTGGCTTTGGCATGGGACGAGCCACGCTCCGGGCAGCGGGTGGCAGAAGGATCCCATGCTGCTGTCATCACTGGTGCGTGGTTAGGGGGCTCGGATCCCCCCAGGCTGGGGCTGCCACCTCAGCCCTCAGGAGGGCAACTGCTCCGTGTGCGCGTCCCCCACCCCAGGGTCTGTCCCCCGCTGCTGGGCACCCGAGGAACGAGCTGTGTTGGTGCAGCCGCGGTGCCGGGTGAGCAGAGCGGGGAGACCGCGCTCCTCTCCATCCCATTTTGCACGAGCACTTTTCCGAGGAGCTGCAGTGACAGTGGGACTGCGGAGCAGCAGATGTTTCTCCTAATTAAATCACAGCGCAGGCTCCCCAGCGCCGTCCAAATGGGTTTCTGCTGGAATCTGCGGCAGCCACTGGGCTTGCTGAATAGCTGGGAAAAGAGTGTGTGTGTGTGTGTGTGAGGGGGGGGGAACCGCCCCCGGCTGCTCGCAAGTCAGCCTGCTCCTTTATTAACAATCAGCGCTGCTGAATGAATCTCCTTTTTCATTTGCGGCAATTATCTCGGCCCCATTTCCCGGTAGCACCGCAGCCCCCGTGCGGGGCTCTCGCTGCGGGAACAGCCCTCCCACGCGGCTGTAGCCGCGCGTTCTCCTCTCGTCTTGTCCTGGAGCTGTGCAGGCGAGCAGCAGAGCCGCGGGGTGGATTTACGACCGCGTTTGGCACGGGTGCTCCCGAAGCGAAGCTGAGAGCGGGGCTGGGCAGGAGGGGCTGCACGGCGAGGTGGGGCTGGAGGGCTCCGAGCTTGGATGCAAGCACCGGGCTCCAGCACCTGCCTGTAGGCGGGGGGATGCAGGTGGGAGGTGGTTCCCTCCTGCAGTGGGTTCAGGGGTCCTAAGGAGCACAGAGGGTCCCAGAGCACTGGCAGGGAGGACAGGCTCTGGGGTCCCATGCAGGCAGCAGTGCCATTAACCTGACCCCAGATAAAACCTGCTGGCTCTGTCCTGGTGCAGCCGGATCATCCCGTGCATGCTTTTGGGGCAGCACAGCACGGCACTGCCACTTTGGCCAGTTGGGCAGGCAGGGGGCAGCCGTGGTGCGGGGTTTTGGGGTGCCCTGGCAGCGTGGGGGCACGTGGCCATCCTGCAGTTACGTGTGCCAACAGAGAGCCCTCCTCCTGCTGCTGCTCTTGCAAGTCTTCGTATCTCAGCCTGTGCAGCTACTTGATAATAAACCTCTGCGTTCCCACTGTCGCCGTTTCCACCTGGAATCTGCTTCCACCTGCCGTCGCCTCCTGTCCTTTCTCTGGGCTGGGTCCTTTCCTCCTGCCCTCCACCCCCCAGTGTTTGCCCCTCACCCCCGTGTGCGTGGCAGCAGCAGGGGTTGGCGGTGGGTCCTGCCCTCTCCTGGGGTGCACGGAGCTGATGTCCCCCTCCTCAGCTGCCGTGATGGTGGCAGAGCCCCGCAGCCTTTCGGGACGGCCCTGCGGTGCCATGAGGACGGGGGACCGTGGGATCCCGCAGTGCCCGGCTGCAGGCTGTGCCGTTGTGGGTTTCCCCACCTTGTGGCGGGGTTTTAATCCCCTCCAAATTCTCTGTCCCAACAGAGCGGTGGCGTTTCCATCCCGCCCATGAAGATGGTGAACCCGGCGTCCAGGCTGAAGCAGAGCCAGCAGGGCAGCCCCGACAAGAGCAAGCACATCAAGCAGAGGATGGAGTACATGCGGATCCAGGGACAGCAGCAGGTAGCCTATCTCTAGAGCAGGCTCCCAGCAGTAGGGCCCTGCTCCCCCTGCACTGTGTGTTATGGGGCACGGGGTTGCCGTAGCGGGGTGCTGGGATGGGGGACGCAGCCCTTTGCTGAGCAGGGGGTGCAGGAGGCACTTGTGTGCCAGGCTGGGTGCTGCTGGGTGAGCCCAGCACCTGGAGCCTTGGTGAGGAGGGGGTGCTACGGGTGGGGGCTGGAACCCTGCAGTGCATCCCCTGTGCACCTGCGCCAGGACTGGGGGTGTCGGGGCAGGGTGAGGGGACGGGGTGGGGGCCACAGCAGCTGGAAGAGGAGAGCTATGGGATGGGACTGTGCCTGCCCCCCCAGCCCAGCACTGACCCCATCCCCATCCCTGTTGCTGGGGCTGATTGCACTCCAGGTACCACAGCCCCATCCTGCTCCTTCCTCCCCTCCCTCTCCTGCCCCAGGTCCCAGCACTGCCCCTCCCCACCTGCGGGCAGCACTGAGCCTTCCTCCCCACTCCCCCCTGCACCTCGTCCTGTCCTCCTCTCCCCTCCCCACTCTGTGTCTCAATCCCTTTCCCTGGGCCTGTCCTTGGCAAACCTCCCAACGAAGCCCATTTTGCTCATTCTGTCAAATCCATTAATAATAATAATAATAATAATAATAATAATAATAATAATAATAATAATAATAACAACAGCCTTTCTCCCAGCTACCTGTAACCGGGGAGAGCAGTGGAGGTGGGGGGGGGAGGGAGGGAGACTTCGTGCAATTTGGGCAAAGGTCTCCTGAGCAAAACGGGCCCCTCCCTCCCCGCTGGCCCCTGTCGTGCACGAGGGCTCAGCGCTGGTGCCATCTGTCCCCGCTGTCACTGGGACAACCCTCGCTGCGCATCGCAGCCCCGCGCCACCTCCTGGT
>NC_034434.1:3317678-3321150 GCF_002078875.1 Numida meleagris | reverse complement strand
GGCTCGGCTCTCCGTGTCCGTCTCGGCGTGGCTCAGCTCGCTGCGCTCATCGTCCGCCTCCTCCCCGCGGCTCTCGGCCACCGACTGCACCTCGGAGCTCAGGCTGCGCTCCATGGTGGACAGCGTGGAGTACCCCGACACGATGGAGCGGGCGTCGGCTGCCGGTTCCTGCCCGGGGTCGCCGGGTTCCGCGGCGTTCTCCTTCCCGGTGCCTGGGGTTCCGCCGCCGGCTCGCGGTGCGGTGGCCGTGGCCTCCTCCTGCCCCCGGCCCCGCGCGTCCCTGTGCTCCGCGTCGTCGTCGGTGCTGCTGCCGAAGCACTCGGCCTCGTGCCACTTCTTCCTCTTGCGGGCGACGGCGGAGATGAAGGGGATGGCCGGGAGCTCGCGGGGCGACGGCTCCTTCCGCGACGGCCACGTGCCCTGCGAGGACGGCAGTGCCACGGCTTAGGCCCGCGAGCAGTGGGGCAGCACCGCCCTCCCTCCCTCCCTCCGGCCCCCCCATCCTGTCCCCCCCCCCCCTCCCCCCCCCCCCCCGCCCCCCCCCTCCCCTCCCCCCCCCCCGCCCCTTCCCCCTCGCCCCCTGCTCCAGCCCCAGCCCCAGCCCCAGCCCGGCTCCCCTCTCACCTTCAGTTTGGCGGAGCCGCTGTGGGTCGAGTCTGTAAAAGAGAGCGGAGAGGAGGGGGTTAGTGAGGCCCCCCCGGGGTGGGTGCATGCTGGGTGGATGGGGGGGAAATGGGACACTGCTTCGCTCCCACAGGGTGGGGAGGAGGACACACCGGGGCCATCAGCCCCCAGTGCCTAGGGGGTCTGCGTGGCTGCAGACCGGAGCTGGAGGGTGGGGGCTCCGGTGGGGGGGAACATGGAGGGATATGCAGCTGGGAAACGCTGCCAAGAACCCGGCTATGGGACCCCGACCCAATGGGGCACAGAGAGAAGCAGGGCACGGCGCTGCCACCGCTGTGTCATCAGGATGGGACACAGCCTCGGTACCCACTCAGGTCTGCAATGGGGCAGGTGCAGGGATGGGCTGAGCGGGGGGGGGTTAAGACAGGGCTGCGGGGCTGCCCTGGGCTACCCAGGGGGTTAGGGGACAGGTGGGGACACGAGGAAAGTGGCAGGGGGACACAAGGGTGACAGGCAACCCTGGCTCTCCCACAGTGTGGGGCACAACACAACAGACACCCTCGCCCCCCCCCACATGTCCCAGCCCAGGGATGGGGCTAGCAGCTGCTGACAACGAGAGAGGGGGAGGCAGAAAGGGGATGCTGAGCCCTCCCCGGAGCACAGGGACCCCCCAGACCCCGGTATTGGGGTGCACCATTCCCAGCGGGCACACGGCCCCAGCCCCAGTGGCACTCAGGGCCCCCACAAAGAGGTGGGGGAGAAGGAGGGATGGAGGAGTTGGGGCTCCCCTGGGGCACACAGCCCCCTGGGGATGGGCAGGACAAGACCCCCCCCTTCCCGCCCCCCCCTCCTGTCCCCCTCTCTCGTGGTCACCCGGAGGAATTAGTGCGTGAGCAATGCACCCAGAGCAACACTGTACCCGCTCTAGCTCTCGAGGAGGTCCGCTGGAGGAGGAAGAGGAGGAGGAAGAGGAGGAAGAGGACAGCACAGAGAAGTTCAAGGAAAGAACAACAGAAATCAGTCCAACATCGAAGTCTTCCAGTCTCCGGGCTGGCAGCATGAGCGGTGCGGGGGGGAGGGTGGGCAGCAGGCTGGGTACCACCCAGTGGGGTCATGAGGATGAGCAGCCACTGGGGGGGGTGGAGGGGGCTGACAGGGGGCAGGGTGGGACCCCCAAGTGTCCCCACTTGCCAGCGAGGAGGAGGAGGGTGCTGGGACATCGTGCTCTGCATGCACAGAGCTGCAGCCACGGAGGCTGGGAGCGTGGGGACGGAGCGGGCGCAGAGATGGGGACCCTGGGCAGGGCACGGCTCCTCACCTGGAGCATCACCGGGCGCCGGGGTCCGGCCGATGTTGGGCAGCAGGTACTCGATGTTGGGCACGGACTGAGCCTCCTTCTCATCCACCGGGGTCTACAAAGGGATGGAGGGGGAAGGCGGGGCACACAGTCAAGGATGGCACCGTGGGTCAGGGAGCAGCCACCTGCTGTGCCCCCCCCGTGCCCCGTCCCACGTGCACTCACCTTCTCACCCTTGTCCTCCTTGTCGCTGAAGAACCAGTCTGACTGCAGAGGGAGACGGGAGAAGGGTCAGCGCCCAGCGAGGAGCTCAGCGCGGCCCGGGGTGCAGCGGGGACCCCCCCACCCACACAGCCCCTGCCACCACGCTGCCCACGGGGCAGCCCCACCTACGTGCTGGATGAGGGTCTCCACGATCTTGTAGCGGTCGGGCATGTGCGTCACCATGTCCGTCATGTTGTCCTCGGACGTCCTCACCAACGTGGGGCCGAACACCAGCGCCAGGTTTCGGGGCTCCATCTGCAACGGGAGCCGGGGTTGGTGCGTGCCCCCTCCCTCCCCACCCCACGCGGGGTTCGGCTCAGCCCCTGTACCTTGTTCTTCTCCGAGTGGTCCGCGATGGTTTTCAGGTGACCCACCAGGAACTTGAGCGTCTCGTAGTAGTGCCCTGGCAGGTCCCGGATCTGCGGGAGGCACCGGGTCACCCCACTGCCCGCCCCCCCCAGGCAGCCCGTGCCCCACGCCCTGCCCCATCTCCCTACCAGCTTCCGCAGCGTCCTCATCCTCTCGCTGGCATCCTCTATCCGGTTGGCCTCAATGAAGTCGTTGTATTTATCTGAAATGGACACAGCGGGCTCAGGGCTGGGGTAGGGGAGCGGGGCAGCCCCCGAGGTGCTGGGGAGAGGGTGGGGGGGGGGGGGGGCCAGAAGGGGGGGGGGGGGGGGGGTCCCAGCAGGATGGGGCATGGAGGGACTCACCATCGGTGAAGAGGGGCTCGGGCAGCTTTCGGAAGAAGGATTTTAACAGACTGCTGATGACGTTCAGGTCCTGCCAGCGCTGTAGGGGAAGAGGAGGATGCTCACTCAGAGGGACCGCACCGCTGCAAACCCCGGCACCAGTGGGATGAAGCCCCCAACCCACGACACCGACAGGGACACCACCCGCCAATGGCACCGTGGCAATGCAGACAGCAGGACAGCTGTCCCCACCCCGCATCCAGCAGGGGAAGCCCCGGGCCACCGCAGCGCTGTGGGGAAGGCACGTGGTGCCAAGTGACAA
This sequence comes from Numida meleagris, assembly GCF_002078875.1. NCBI lineage: Eukaryota > Metazoa > Chordata > Aves > Galliformes > Numididae > Numida > Numida meleagris. The sequence continues at coordinate 3,317,951 of NC_034434.1, read as the reverse complement.
ATGTGTCCCCAAGCTGCCACCCATGCTGCTGCCAACGGCCACCAGGCGGCCCTGCCTGCCCAGGGAAGGTCCTGCCATGGGGACTGGGATGGAGATAGGAACCGGGATTGGAGATGGGGACCACGATGGGAAATGGGAACTGTGATGGAGATGGGATCCGTGATGGAGATGGGATCCGTGATGGAGATGGGATCATGATGGAGATGGGATCATGATGGAGATGGGATCATGATGGAGATGGGATCATGATGGAGATGGGATCATGATGGAGAT
>NC_034434.1:3312970-3317503 GCF_002078875.1 Numida meleagris | reverse complement strand
TGATGGAGATGGGATCATGATGGAGATGGGATCATGATGGAGATGGGATCATGATGGAGATGGGATCATGATGGAGATGGGATCATGATGGAGATAGGGACGATGCTGGGGACCGTGATGGAGACGGGGACCAGGACAACAACCCCAGGAACATCTCAGAGACGCGAGGACGGGGATGGGGACACGCACCTCGTCCTGCAGGTTGATCTCGGTGGCTCCCTTGTTGAGCTGCTCCTGCAGGCTGGACACCACGGCATTGTTCCCGGGCACGCGGTAGATGCCCATGTACTCCAGGCCGCGGTCCTCCACCACCTTGCAGCAGGCTTCGACGATCAGGGGGACGTTCTGGGGGGGGGGCACACATGGTGACGGAGGTGCCGGGGTCGTGGGGGACCCCTGGGGGTGTCCCAGCCACACACTGTACCTTGTTGTCCGGGGCGGGCTGGCAGTCCTCCAGCCTCACACCGAAGGCGCGAGGGGCAGATTTCTTGTTCTTCTTCATGATGTTGATGCCCCAAGGGGCTTTTTGGGAGCTGCTTTCATCTGGCAGGGAAAAAAACAGAAAACCACGGGACTATCAGCTATAGAGTCAGGATGGACCAACAGCAAGAGCATCCCTGCTGCGTGCCGGCATCCCTCCCCGTGAGGCTTTGCCGTGCTGGGGCTCTGCGTGCTGCGGGGGGGGGGGGATTTACCTTTGGTGACGGCCGCATCCTGCCTCGGGGACCGGGGCGCGCTGGTTCCCGTCTGCTTCAGGAACTCTGCTCTGATCCCCAGCCCGCGGGAGCCCTTGGGCGAGGAGTCGGGCTTGGCACCCGCCGGGCTGCGGGGAGAGCGGGGTCAGGGGGCACGGCCGGGGCTGAGCACCAAAGGTGGGTCCCCAAAATCCGCCCTGCGCACCCTGACCTCTGCTGGCATGCCCAGCGTCCTGCCCTGGCCCTGGGTGTGCTCGCGGGGCCCTTCCTGCCCTCAGCACCGACCCCACAGAGCAGCACCGTGTTCTTGAGGACAACGAGGGCCAAGCCCTGTGCCAGCACCTCGGGAGCTCTGAGCCGGCTTCACCCTCTGCTCTGTGCCAGCTTGGCTGAACGGGGCCCCTCCTGCACCCCAACCGGAGCCCGGAGCAGCTGGGACGTCTGGGTCCCCCCCCCCCGTTACAAGGTGCACTGCTTTGGCTCCATCACTTGGAAATTCAGGTGAATAAAGAGCTCCAGGAGCCCGGTGCCACCGCTGGCTGGGACATCCCGGGGCGGGCAGGTGCCCCGCAGCGCCAGGTGCCTACCTCACTTTCCGATAGTCGTTGAGCTTCTTGTTGATAAGTGCTTGGCTGGCAAAACCGGGGTCCTGGGGAGCAGAGACAAGAGGGGAAGGGGAAGCTTGAGCAGCGCGTTCTCTGCAGGCACCAGGCACCACGCTCTGCCGGGAGCCTCAGCCCACGGCCACCTCTGGTGCCCCTCACCCAGAGGGGTCCTGCCAGCCCCGAGCTGGGCTGAGCGCAGCACCGGGGTCCCGTGCCCCAAAGTGGCACCCAGCACCGTGCTGAGATCTGCAGTGCTCCTCACCACGGCGCACCACGCACGGGGTCCGAGCCGGCCGCTGAGACTCAAGGACCCATCCATCCCTGCACCTCCATCCGCCTGGACCAGACACCCTACAGCACTCCGAGACACGCTCCGCTCTCATCACGGCTGCGGCCCCAGTGGGCGCCCACACAGCTCCGTGCTCCAACCCAGCCCTGCCAGCTCCGTGCCCTCCAAACGGGGCTGTGCTGCAGCAAAACAGAGACCGCCCCGAGCTCAACGCACCCTCCAGGGCCAGAGCCTGCCACAACCAAGCACGAATCCTGAGACCAACCCATGCCATTCCAGCACCGCGGGGACGTGGTGCGTGCCAGCCCAGTGCTGGCACATCCAGCTCAGCACCATTACAACCAGCTCAGCGCCAGCACAGCCAGCCCAGTGCCAGCACAGCCAGCTCAGCATCATCACATCCACCCTGCACAGCCCCTCCGGTGGAGCCGGTGGCCCCTCTCTCTGACCCAAGCAACCACTGCACAGACCACAGCCGCCCAGCAAGAGCTCGGCACTGATCCTGCACCGGCCCCAAGAGCGGGCAGCACCGCGGGACTGCATCCAGCACAGGCACAGAGCTCCAGATCTCACCCACGGGCCAACGAGCCCCACGGTGCCGACGCTCCCCACGGTACCAAGGCACCGGGGGCTCCGACCGAGCCACGCGCGCTCCTCTGCCACCGCGCAACCGAACACCGCCGCTCCGGCACAGACCCAGCCTGGCCGAGCCCCCACGATGCTCCGAGAGCCGCGCCGCGCGATGCACGCTGCCCGGCCGAGCTGAGCCGCGCTCTTCTTGGAGCCCTGGGAGCACAGCTGGCCGCAGCCAGGGGAAGCAGCACAAGGCAAAGAGCCGGAGAGAGCCGAGGCGTTAGCGCCGGGAGAGCCAGAGGCAGCCGGGAGCGCCATGTGGCTCTCACCTCGCCCTCGGCCTTGCTGTTCTCCCTGATGACTTTGATCCAGGCCAGCATGTCTTCCCGATCCTCTGCCTGAAAGAGATATTCACAGAAGTCAGCGGTCGTCAGGCGGAAGACGTGCTTCCTCTTGGTCTCGCTGTAGGAGATGTCCACCAGGCACGCTCGGATGCTGATCGGCTGCTCCTCCTCACCTGGGGCCGGGCCGCAGCTCACCGCCTCCCGCCTGTCCTTGCACAGGTACAGCGAGTGGGCGCGCAGCACCGCGAAGATGCGCTTCCACTGCCGGAGGCCTCCGCCAACTTTCTGCGGGGAGAAGGGACCGGGGGTCACGGCCGTTGAGAGCCGCCCCACGGGTCACACGGCACCAGCCGGGCCGGGGACCCCCAACCCCACAGCCCCCCAACCCCGCAGACCCCAACCCCGTACCTTCCCCTTTTTGGTGAGGATCTGCTTGTAGTGCAGCCAGCCCTCCCTCCTGACGTCGCTGAACGTGACGTCCGACAGGTCGGAGGTGGAGTGCCGTTTGGAGCGGGTGTCTTCAGACGTACCGAGGCTGTCCAGAGACTGCGGGGTGACACGGCACCGCGGGGTCACAGGGGCTGGCAATGCCCCACCGCCCCGTGGATCCACAGCCCCGGTACCCACAACCCCAGCAGCCACCCAGAGACTGCAAGGTGATGTGACACACAAGGTACCATGAGGGTTGGCATCATTCCCACCGCCCCGTGGGTCCACCAGGCGCCCACAAACCCAGCAGCCAGCCCAGAGACTCCAAGGTTGGCATTGTCCCACCACTCTATGGGTCCTCCTGGTACCCCCAGCCCCAGCAGCCACCCAGAGACTGCAGGGTGACATGACACAGGGTCACAGGGGTTGGCATTGTCCCACTGCCCATGGGTCCACCTGGTACCCCCGCCCCCATGGGTCCACCTAGACACTGTGGGGTGACGTGACACACAGGGCGATGGGGGCTGGCACTGTCCCACCACCCCGCGGGTCCTCCCGGTACCCCCGCCCCCCCCAGCACTCACCCCATCGGTGAAGAAGCTCCTCAGCATGCGGAGGCTGGGGACCCGGCTGGGCATCCTCCTGGGGGAAAGCAGCCCTGTGAGACAGGGGAGGGGGGGCACAGCAGGGAGGGGATGGGGGGGGGGCTGCGCCGTGCCCGGATCGTCCCTACCTGAGGATCTTCCCCTCGTCCCGAAACGTGTTCAGCCCGTCGTCGCACGACTTGGAGCGCTCGGTGGTGATGGCCAGCAGGTAGGAGGAGCGGCGGCCGGCCTTGATGCTGCCTGCGGGGGGAGGAGGGCACAGCACGTGGCCGTGGGGCTCAGCGCCGTGCCACGCACCACAGCCCCGCTCCTCATCCCCGTGCCACCCTACTCCAGGTGTAGGGGCTGCTGCCCACCCCGTCCCCCCCGCCCAGCCCCACTCACTGCAGTCCTGGGAGTAGTGCCTGCTCAGGGCGAAGGCGAAGGTGGGCGAGGAGGAGGGGCTGGTGGCCACGGCGGGCGCCGAGTTCATGGCACTGGAGACGACGGAGGAGGCGGGGACGTGCTTGGCCTTCAGGTCGATGCTGGGGCTGGTGGGCTCGTCTGCGGGACGGGGCGGGAGGGTCGCAGGGGGGCTCGGGGCAGAACGGAGCCCTCCATCCTTCTCATGGGTTTGCACCCCCCAGCGAAGCCAAGAGCCCCCGCCGCGCTGAGCCACGCTGTGCCCATCCGGGGGGAGCAGCCCAGGCAGGAGGGGGCAGCCCCTCCCCAGCACAGCACCCATCCCAGCGCGGCCCCCACTCACCGATGAAGGGGATGAAGGCCAGCGAGTCCTCGGGGGCCGCCAACGGGGCCACGCGCCGGCCCGCCCGCTCGCCCGCCGTCCTCTCCTCTCTGCCCCCGGCCGCGGGGGGGTCACAACCATCCGCCTCCTTCCCCCTCTCGGCGAACGCAAAGTTCATCTGCCGCAGCGGGGGCTGCACCTTGCGGCCCGTGGGGGGCTTCTGCCGCAGCACCACTTCTTCGCGCCGCTCCTCGGGCGGGCGGGCGCTC
>NC_034434.1:3306518-3312857 GCF_002078875.1 Numida meleagris | reverse complement strand
GGCGGCGGGGGCCGCGGCGTGCGCGATGCTGAAGGTGGGCAGTCCGCCGAAGGTCGGGTCGCGGAAGGACAGGGCGTGCAGCAGCCCGGTGCGGCGCTGGAAGGACGGGCTGTAGCTGCGGTAGCCGATGTAACCCGCGTCGTCCACGCTCTGCAGGTTGGGCTGCGACGGGTGCTTCTGCACCGCCGGGTCCCGCGGGGAGGAGGAGGAGGAGGAGGAGGACGGCACAAAGGAGCCGTGCACGCCGGGCGGCCCCGCGGCCGTGGCCCTGCAGAGCCCGTCGGGACGCCACGCGGAGCGGTCGAGGCGCGGGGAGAGCAGAGCCGAGGGTTCCAGAGCTTCCATGGAGCGCCCGCACCTGCCCAGGTGATGCTCGGAGCGCGCTCGGTGCTGCGCCCACGCCTCGCGGTGGGGCTGCAGGAGGGTGTCGTGCGAGGCGCTATGGGGCCAACCCCGGGGGGTCGCCGAGCCCCCCCCCAGCCGCTCCTGGGACACGCTGCGGGAACGGGGCGGCATGGCGTGCCGGCGCTCCTCCGAGGCGCTGCGCCGCGGCTCCTGGCTGCAGAACCACCGCGACAGCGCCCGCTGGCATTCCTGGCGGCCCGGCGCCCGCACGCTGCCCTCCCGGGGGCCGCAGTGAGTCCGGTGCTCGGCCACGTGCTTGGGGGTCCCGTAGCAGGAGGGGGCGGCGGGCGGAACCCCGTAGCGTTGGGGGCAGCCGCGGGGCGCTGCGGGATGATGCGGGGGACCCCCGGCGCGTGGATCCTCCGGGCGGTGTGCGGGGCTGCCCCCCGCCTTGCCGTGGGCAGCGCTGCGCGGGGACGAGGGGCCGGCGGGGTGGTGGGCGCGGGGGTCTGGTGGGGGCTCGGAGCCCCGTGCCTGGAAGGGGTACGTCTTGCGTGGGTAGCAGATGGGGGGGGGCTCGGGAATGCTCTGAGCCCCACCGGAGTACGGCTCGTTGCCCTTCAGGTAGGCGTCCTGCGAATAGGCCTGTGGAGGTTGGGGGGGGGTCAGACTGGGGGGCACAGCCACAACACCCTACTCCCAGCCCGGGGTCTCCTGCAGCCCCCATTACTGCTGTCCCATGCCCCCCCCCCCCACTTCCCAAGCAGGGCTGCCAGAATCCCCTGTCCCTTTGGGCTGGTGTGTGAGGACAGGAGCAAGGCCCCCAGCAGGAGAGCAGGGCTGGGCCCCCAGCACCCACCCAGCAACCAGCACGAGGGATCCCAGCGCTCAGCTGTAAGATCTGCCTAAGGGACCCCCGGGACTGGGGGAGGGGGCTCGGGGCCGTCACGGCGAGGCAGCGGGACTCACCAGCTGGAGGATGTCCTCATCTTTGGGCATGATGGAGAGCTCCAGCACATTGTCACTGCGGAGAGAGGGGGTCAGGAAGGGACATGGCACACACAGCCGTGTCCCCGCAGCATCCCCCCCTCACGGGTGGGGGCTCGTTCTGCCCCAGATCCCAGCCATGCAGAGCAGAGACAACGTCCTCATCCCACGAGGGGACAAACGTCCCCATCCCCACATGTCACGGCGCGCTGCTGCCGGTCCCTGCGGTCCCCCCCCCCCTCACTGCAGCGGGGACTCACCTGTTCTGGATGAGAGCGATGACCTGCGAGTAGGTTTTCCCAATGATGCTATCCCCGTTCACCTTGACCAGCCGGTCCCCTGCGGGGGGGGGGGGGAGGCGCAGGGGTGAGAACGGGACCAAAACAGACCCACGTCTGCAGGGCGGTGGGGCGGGACGCGGTGCAGCCCCCCCCGGCCCCACCTCGGCACGCTGCTCACCGGTGCGCAGCCCCGCCTGGTGCGCCGGGCCGTCCTCCCGCACGTTCTTCACAAAGATGGTGTCCATGGGCTCCAGGCGGCTCCGGGGGGGACCTGCACCCGGGGGACAGGCTGTCAGCGAGCCCTCAGCTGGGTCCTGCGAGCAGCAGGCCAGGAGCACGTGGTGCATGCACCCCATGCGCATCCCATGCACGCACCCCATGCGCATCCCATGCACGCACCCCATGCACGCACCACACATGCACCACGCACGCACTCCATGCACACAGCCCACGCACGCACCCTGCACACTCCTCGTACCCTGCTGTGCTTTTGCATGCCACCAAAGCAGCCACCACTCCTCCCCATCCTTTGCAAAAGCAAACAACATCCCTCACCTCACGCCCCAGTTCGGGACGGTGCTGGCAGGCATGGGGGGGGGGGGGAACGTGGTGCCAACGTGGCACTGCTGAATTCCCTGGGGAATTCCCTGCCCCCCACCCCCACCCCCCGGCCCCAGGGGCACCCAGCACTGGGTCTCGCCGCCCCACAGCCCTCCCGGCCCCACGGCGCCTCGTCAGCCCGGCAGCGCGGCGATGCGTTCCGACGCCTTCACATTCGCTCCCATCACCCGCGGCTGCAGAGCAGCGAGGACACGGCCCCGTCCCCAAGCACCGACCCCCACCACAGCCCCACCGCCCCGGGGTGTCCCCTGGGGCACAGCACCCGACGACCCCCATCGGGGGGGATGCAGAGCCCCTGCGCCTGCCCGCTCGTCCCCACGCCGCCACCGAGGGCTGTGCCACCCGCACTGCAGCTCCTGCTCTGCCCCACACCACCCCCCAACGCAGCTCCCTGTGCCGGGTGCCCGCAGGCCGGTGCTCACCTGCTCGGTTCCCATTCTCCTCCTCCTGCCAAGAGAAGAGACAAGCACTGATTTGGCAGCTGGGCCAGGGCGGGCTCTGTGGGGGACCAGGAGGGGACGGGATGGGGGCAACGCCTTCCTGGCTGGGACAGCTCAGCTGTGCCCAGCGGAGCCCCCCATGGATCCACATGTCCGTCTGTCTGGCCTTCTGTCTGTCCCTCTGCCCTCCGCCGCCCCAGGGATGCACACTCAGGGTAAAATTAACTCGTGACACCGGATCTGGCCCGGGCTGTCACACAGCTGGGAGCGGGGTCCGGCACCGCGCTGCTGGGAAGGGGCCGGTGATGGGGCCAAGGCTGCATGGGCGGTGCCCCCCCCCCCCAGCAATTTCTCACCCCATAAGTGCCCAATTGTGCCACCTCCGATGGATGGCACCGGCTCAGCTCTGCCAGCTCCGTGCTGGGACGCAGCCCCGTTGAATGCAGGGTGGGCAGTGCCTTCTATGGCACAGGGAAGGGACAGATCTCCATCTGGGACAGTCCCAGCGCAGAGGAGGGGGCTGGAGGCATCTCCCCATTGCACACAGGGAAGGACACATTGGGTGCACACCCAGCACATAGGACATCGTTGTGCCACTGCCCATGCACCGAGCTGTGACACGGTGCCACAGAGGGTCCCTAGAGGCACGGACTCACCCAGCCCAGCCCTGGGCCGCCCCGCTCCCCGGAAAATACGCTGACATCAGGCTTGGAGGTGCCGGAGAACCAGGAATGCGGAGCTGCCACCCCCCTCCCGCTGAGTCAGCACCACTGAAACTCAGCCCCCAGAGCTGGCACCGCACCGCCCCGGGCACCCATGGGTGCTGCAGCAGCCGCGCCCTGTACCGCCGGATGGGAGCGCCGGGTTCAGCTCAACCCAAAAGTACCCGCACCAATTCCCAGCCCCACTGCGCCGACACGGCTCCGTCCCTGTGGGGCTCGATGGCTGTGACGTGGGACGGGGGGGGGGGAGGGGGGGACATGGCCACGCAGCAGGGCCAGGCCGTGCCCACGCTGTCGCTCCCTCGGCTGCTGGAGTCCCAGTTGGTGCAGGAAGGGTTTGTGGGAACAGAATTGAGATCCTGGGAAAAGCGCTGCCACGCGCGGGGACAGCGGGACCGGCTCAGCAGCGGGACGCCGGGCGAGTCACTGCTCCCCACCCGGTGATTCACTTCCCACTGCCTTTCCCTGACTGCAGCGAGCACCGGAGCTGGCAGCGGCCGGATGCTCCTTCCTGAATCTGCACGGGGCCGCGTGGTCACCACGTGCTCCTGCAAGCGGCCGCTGGTTTCGTGGGGTCCCCCTGCATCCATCCCCGAGGAGCTGGGTGCTGCCGGTGGGTGCTGCCGGGGGGTGATGCTCAAAGCCCACCTGGAGGTGAAGGCGCTGCCCGGTGCCCAGCTCCCATCTCCTCGCTCCCGGCGCAGACAGCGAGGGGATGTCCCCATCCCTGTGCTCCCAGCACCAGGGGACCAAAGGACGGGACCAAACTGGGCTCGCAACGGGAGCAGCTTCTCCAAACCAGCGGCTCCGAGGGCGCAGAGGAGCTGAGAACCCCCCTGGGGCTGCTGTGATCCAGGGGCAGAGCCCACCCCGACGCCTCCAACCGGCAGCAGCAAAGCGCAGCCCTGAGCCCATCCCTGTGCCACATTTCAGCCATTCCCAGAGCCCACAGGTCCTGTCAGAGCGCTGCATCTCCACCACCTGCATCCAGCGTCCTCGGAACCGCCGGCTCCTGCGCTTTGGGGCCACATCCTCCCACCCTGCCCGCGGGGTGTGGGGCAGCACAGCGTGCCACGGGCAGCGCTCATCCCCAACGGGCACTGGGGGCTCACGACCCCCACGGGTGGGGACCCCAAGACGAAGCAGGTGATGGATGCACCACCCTACGGCTCCCCAGACCCCTCCCCCCCCAAATAAGACAAAAGCAACCTCCAAACGCAGACCCTCCGAGCCGGGGGTCCCCGCTGCCCCCTGCCCCTCCAATCCTTACCTTGGAGGGGGAGTGCACCGCCGACTCGGGGGGGTAAACGATGAAGTGGCGGAGGGTGAAGCCGAACCCCCCCCCCTGCGTGCTCTTCCGCAGCACCACCGTCTTCGGGCCCCCCCAGGGGAAGGCCCCCTCCAGGGGCGCGTTGTCATTCGGGGACGCCCCATCTCTGCGGCCCGGCGTCGGCTGTGGGGGCAACGAGGAGATGTCACATTCATGGGGAGATGTCACATTCATGGGGAGATGTCACGCTGTGCCCCATGCTGGGGGGGGGGGCTGCGATCTGCCCCTAGGAAACCCCTCCTGACTTGCAGCCCCACTGCATGAACGGCAGCTCCCAGAGCCCAAAGTGATGTTCTGGGAGAGGGGAAAATAAACAGGGGGGGGCTGGAATGAGCTGAGCTCGGGGTATGGATGGGACCTGGAAGGGGGCAGCAGGGGGGGTGAGCACAGAAAGCAGGGAATACAGGAGGGGATTGTGTCTGTGAGATAACCCAGGAGGGCACGGGGGGCGGGGGGAAGGCTCCGTGGCAGAGAAGGGAGACATGCACTGAGGGTGGGGGGGGGGGTCATGGTCATGGTGGGGACAGTGGGGCAGAAAGTCCAGGTTTGCAGCAGGGACATCTCTGCACTTCGAGGTGGCACATCTGGATGGGCATCAGCTGTATCCACACCCCCCATCCCCCCCTACCCCCCCCCTCTGCAGCACAGAGCACAACGAGCAGCAGACCACACTCTTGGAGCAGTAATTACGGCCCTGGGGTTCGGCTCCATCCCTGCCAGCCCCGCTCACACTGCAGCACCAGCACTGCGCTGTATGTGGGGTTTGCCCCCCTCGCCCCCCCCCCCACCCCAACCATGGTGTTCAAATTCAGAATCCGTCTCCCTGCGAGGGACCGGTGGCGAGGTGACGAATGGGGAGAGATGAGGCAGAAGCCAGGCGGGGAGGGAAGAGGGACACAAAGGGCCGAGGCACAAAAAGCCTTTGTCTCCGCCTGTGCTGAGCACGGCCTTTTTGCTGCCGGTGGGTAAATGGGGCTCCCTGCACCCCCGTGTGTGTCCTGCACAGTCCCAGCGTGGGTCCGGGGCACGTGGGAGGGCACGGAGCAGCCCCACAGCCCCCACCGAAGGGCTCCTGCATCCTCCAGCAGCAGCAGCCCCAGGTGCTCCGACCCCAGAAGCCAGCGGCACAGGGAGCGCTTGGGGACACCCCAAGAGCTGCGATGCTCCAACCCAGCCAGCCTGAAACCACAGCGCAACAAAGCCACGACCCCCGCCCTACACCCCCCCAGCACCCCGAGCCCTCCCTGCACTGCAGGGACCCAACGTGTGACAGCAGCGGGTGCCCCACAGCCACGGGGACCCCGGGCCACGCACCTTCCCCCCCCCCAGCCCCCAACTTCCCAGGGTACCCGTCCCCATCTGCGCCCTCCATTGTGCCGGCCGCCGGCGCGCTGGATTATTTTTAAGCTGACAGCTGAATGTGCCCCGCTGACGGTAAGCAGCACAGACAGCGCTCCGCCAGCAGACACCGGCGGCGGCACCGACCCGCTGCGATGGGGACACGCGTCCCCGTGTCACGGGCACGGCAGAGCCACAGCCACCACACACCCACGACACAGGGACCCAACCCCGGCGCTGTTTGCCCATCGCAGAGCACTTAGCGCCGGCACCAG
>NC_034434.1:3303184-3304553 GCF_002078875.1 Numida meleagris | reverse complement strand
GGGGGGAGGGCAACCCCCAATGTCCCCAGCCCTGTGCCGGGGCTCCGACACCGCATTCCTACCGCGCTGCAGCCGGGGGGTGGCACGTGCGGCCGCGCCGGGGAAATACCGGGCATTGCTGGGATTGCAGCCCCGGCCGCGGCCCCCTCCCCTCCTCCGTTCCCCCCCCAAACCGCGAGCACAGCGGACCCCACCCGCGGGCAGCGGCTGCCGGCGACGGGGACCGTCCCCACCGCCGCGCAGCACCGCGGGCCCCCCCCGCACCATCAGCGCTCCGCTGCCCCGCACGTCCCCCCCCCCCAACCCCGGGGCCGACGTGCCACGTCCCCGTCCCAGACAGCCCCGCGGGGGGGGGCAGGTTCAGCGGGCCGGGTGGAGGCTGTGCTCCCCCCCAGGGTCCCGTCTGTTCACCCCCAGCGCGCCCCGCGGCACCGGCCCGGAGTCTCCGTGCCAACACCCCCGGGAGAAAATGGGGCGCGGAGACGTGGGACCCACATCCCCGCCGCTGCCCCGGGCAAACCCCCCCCGGGCTCCCGGTGCTGTGCAGGGGTCTCCCGTGGCCCCGCCCCCCTCCCCCCCCCCCGGGGACAGCTCGGCGTGTCCCGACAGGCAGAGCCGGGCTCCAGCTGTCGGTGCCAGCAGCCGGGGGGGGCTTCGCTATCCAGCGACCCGCTGGAACCAGGTGAAGTGGGGCTGGGGGCTGCCCCCACACACTGCCCCCCCCCCCCCCCTCCGGGGCAGCCGGAACCCGACGCAACGAGGCACTCCATGGGGAGCACCGGGAGGGCCCCCAGCGCTCATGCACGACCCCATTTGGGGCTGCGCTCCCCCCGTGCCCATCAGCACCGGAGCAGCACGGAGAGGGGGGGAGCAGGGTACAGCTCGGACACAGGTCTGACAACACCACCTCTGTGCACGCCTTCCTCGGTAATGCAGAGCGCAGGGGAAGGGGCTGGGGGGGCCAGAGGGCAGGGGGGGGGGTCAGCTTGCCCCAGGCTGAGCGCAGGATGGGCCCCAGTATTGTTCCCGCAGCCCAAACTGGGAAAGGTCAGGCGGCGTTCGCGGGGGCAGATTCCACCCCGAGGAATGCGAGCGCGCCTGGACGCCTTCCAGCATACTTGGTGTTTTGCACAGGAGTGTCCTAAATATACAGCCAAGCGGGAGCAGGGGGGAATGCAGCGTGCTCCCGGCATGCACCGCTGCCACCGTGCATTGCCACCATGCACCATCACCACCGTGCACCGCTTGCACCGCGCACTGCTGCCGTGCGTTGACTGCACCGTGCACCACCAGCACCGTGCACCATCACCATGCGCCATTCATACCGTGCACCACCAGCACCATGCACCGCTGCCATGCATTGCCTACA
>NC_034434.1:3298349-3300720 GCF_002078875.1 Numida meleagris | reverse complement strand
GCCGCCCCACGCGCTCGGTTCCCATCAACGGCCCCACTGTTACCGCCGGCACCGCCGCCCCACGGCCCACACCTGCGCCCCGGGGCGCGCCCCATAGCGGTGGTGCCCTCCCAGCCCGTGGGGCACAGAGCAGGTGCTGAGCACCGAGCCCCACCGCGACGGATGGGAACCGCCAGCGGGTCCAGGACCGCGGTGCCACGGGGCTGCCCCACGGGAGCACAGCTGGAACAGCTGGAACCCACCGCCAGCACCCGGCTCTGCCCCCCAGCTGTCCCCAGGTCCCCGGGCGCAGCGCAGGATGGCTGCCATCACCGCCAGCCTTTGGTCTGGGCCACTTTCTGGTGACTCACGCCTTGGGTTTCCACCCCTCTCCCTTCCCCACCCCCCCCCTCCCCGCTCACATTTTCCCCTTGCTCAGCCCTTCGAGAGGACGCGGCCGCCCCAAACGCACCCACCCCACATCCAGCAACCAAACCGCCGTGGGGCTGGGGGTGGGCAGCCCTCCAGACCCCAGAGCAGAGACCCCCAGAGCCGCCCACCCCCAGCGCCGCAGCTGGAGGCGCTGCCTGGAGGGGTAATTAAGGAGGCTTAATGAACTTGTGGGGACAGGCACCCACGGAAAAGGAGCTGGGAGCAGCACGGGGCAGCCCGCGCCGTGGGAGCCGGGCTGGGTTGGTGCGGCCGCCGCAGGCAGCGGGGTCGATAGTTTCCAACTTGGGCGCTTAAAATAGGTCACCTATCTGCGCTCCTTCCTACCCGGCTCTCGCCGCCTGCCAAAGACAAACTTGGTTTATTCATGGGACGGCACCGGCGTGAAACCTAATCCGTGTCGGTTGCGTTGGGTTGGGTTGGGTTGGGGTTTTTTTTTCCCCCTTTCCATGAGAACGGGGCATCCCGGCGGCTCCCCACGGCCACCCCACACCGTGCAACCTTCGCTCCGTCCCCATCCCCATCCCCCACCCCATGGCCATTCTCCATGGGGCCACTCCACCCCCCCCAAAGCGAGCAGAACCCCAGTGCCTCATCCCTCCATCCTCAGCCCTCCCATTGCCTTTGGGGCTGCAAACGACGCCGTGGGGCCTTTTGGGGACATCACAAGTCGCCCAAGTGTCACCCTGCGGGGTTGGGGGATGGGGGTGGGGTCCCACGGTGCCCAGGACCCCGCTGCACCCAGCGCCGCGCCCCGACCTCGCTGCCAGGTTTGGCGCTTGCCCCGAGCGCACGCTTTTCCTGTCTTTCAAGTTCAGGCTTCAGAAAGAAGGGGAAGGGAAAGAAAAAAAAAACAACAACCCAACGAACCAGCAAGCGACGGCAAGGGGGGAAGAAACCAGCAGCGCCTGGAAATGGGGAGAGGGGCGGCAGCAGAAGAAGGGATCGGGCCCAGGGGGAGCTGCGAAGCAAAGCAAAGCGGGTCCTGTGCCCCCCCCACACATCCCCAACCACGCCAAGGGGGGGGGGAAACAGGGGAATAATTCACACTGAGGGTGCCCCACTGTCCCCGTGTCACCGCGCTCCGGTGCTGCCGGCCCTGCTGCCCCCCGGGGGGGCACAGTTTACCCCGAAACGCCCCAGGAGGAGACGTCAGATCCCCACATCCCCCCCCACCCCCAACCCCAACGCGCAGCCCCACGGAGTCAGCGCGGAGGAATCCGAAGGGAAACCGCGATTCACGCCCAGCCGCTGCGAGGAGCAGCGCTCCTCGTTTCTCAGACGTTTCGCACGGCAATTAACGCTCCGAGGGCGGTGATTACCCCACGGCGGGGCCGGGGACGCCGCGTCCCGACAACCCGGGACGGACGGGGCCGAACGCAGCTCCCGGTCAGGACGCGCGGTCCCCGCTCGCTGCAGCCGCTGCTGCACCCATGGACACAGCCCGGCCCCCCCGCCCCACGGCGGGGTCCCCATCCCTGTCTCCCCCCCCCTACGGCTCCACCGTCCCGTCCCGTCCCGTCCCTCCCCCGCCCCGCAGCACGCTCTAGGGGCGCGGGGGGGGGGGCGATGCTGTGCCTCGCTCACACCCCCCGACGGACGGAGCCGGTACCACGGTCCGGCCCTGCCCGGCACCGAGGACGGAGCCGTCGGGGTCAGCATCGCCCGTGGGGCCGCCGCCCGGACCCCCTCCCCCACCGGCTGTGCCCCATTCCCGGTCCTCGCTCCCCCTTCCCTACACCCCCCCCCCCAACCCGGGGGCATCGCCCCGCACCGGCCCCGCTCCGCTCACCGCGGGCGGTGGGATCCCGACCAGGCAGAAGGCGATGCCATTCATCGGGCCACGGGGCCCGGCGCGGCTCGGCCCGGTTCCGCACGGCTCGGCACCGCTCCGCTCGGCTCGGGCTGGGCCGGCCCCGGGCACGGCCCCGGTTACTGCTCC
>NC_034434.1:3296106-3297224 GCF_002078875.1 Numida meleagris | reverse complement strand
CCGGGGACAGCAGAACCGAGCAGAACGCAACAGGAGCGGGCAGGGGGACGCCGGGACAGCAGGACGGGGGACAGACGGACGGGGGGGGGATGCGGGGAGAGGGGGACATAGGGATAAGAAGGGGACACACGGACAGGAAGCGCCAGGACAGAGGGACGGGGCTGGCACAGCCCGGCACAGGGACGGAAACACCGGGCGGGGGCCACGGAGGGACAAAGGGTGACGCAGAGCCACGGAGAAAGGAAACGGCGAGGCCGGGAAACGGGCGGACAGACGGACAGAGACAGGGCGGACAGACAGACAGGGCCTGGTGGGGGCTCAGACCACGTGGAGCGCGGCCGCCCGCAGCTCGCTGAGCCCCACGCTTCACCCCGGGGTGCTGATGGGTGCCGTGCGCGGCGGGGACCCGGTGTGCACCACCCAGGGGCACTTTGGGGTGGGGGGGTTGGGGGGGGGCACACACAAAATAATCCCTTCCCCACGGAGGGGGGAAGCAGGGCAGCTCCTGTGCCCTCACCCTGCGGGGCAGTGGAGCCGCAGGTGATGGGAATGCGGGGACAGAAGGACACGGGGTGGGGATGGCAGCGCTCCCTGCCCGCCCCCCCGAGGTGCCAGCACACAGCCCCCCCTCCCACGACACGTGCCTGAGCTTCCCATGACACCATCGAAGCCCGCACGAGCAGCACTTCCATGGGGCAAAACCAAACTGCCATCGCCAGAACCTACAGCCCTGGGATGGGGGGGGGGACACTGCTGCCACCCCCAGAACCATAAATCCAGCCCTAAGGGGGGGGCGGGGAGGGACTGGGGGACACCCTTACAGGGCCAGTCCCAACCCCAGGGTCAGGAGACCACTGTGGGGTCTCCCCAGGAGCCCCCCCCACACACTCCGGGCTCCCCCCGACCCCACTGCATCTCTCCTGCAGCCATCCCATGGGAAGCAGGGGGGGGGTCAGCACCCAGCCATGCCATCCCCATGCCCCCCCAGCTCACTCTGCCCATCCTGGGAGGTCCTCTGGGAAACGGGGTCACATTCTGCTGCAGCCCCCCCAGTGGCACCCAGGTCAGAGGAGCCACAAGTGGGGGGGGGGGGGGGGGATGGGGGTCACAAACCCCAG
>NC_034434.1:3287572-3290608 GCF_002078875.1 Numida meleagris | reverse complement strand
CCCCCAAGTTCTGGGCAATGCAGAGCCCGGGGTTGGGCAGCAGCACCAGGAGGGATCTGCGGGAGCTGGGCTCATTGGCTGCATAAGGTTGATCCGTCTTCACAGAAGGATTGAAAGCCGGTTACGCTCCAGCCCCCTCCCCGCTGGCTTGTCTCTGAGGACAACAGTGAAAGGAGAAAAGGGAAAGCTCTTCACACTAAGATGGGCTCAGAACCGCTCCGGGCAGCTCAGGAAGCTGCGTGGAGGCTTTTGAGAAAGCAAAGAACAGCAAGCAATTGAAGGCTGGATTCCCCCCCCCCCCCTTCTTCCGACTCTCCTACCAGAAAGGAATCCGCCTCCGGGAGCTCAGCCAGCACAGCGGGGACGCAGCACGAGCTGCACGGGGAACATCCCCTCCCCGAGCAGCAGCACCGTGCACCGGGGAGCTGCAGAGCTCAGCACCCCCCCAGGGAAGGGTCTGGCAGCAGCGTGGGGCTTTACACCCAAGGATGGCTCTAAGAACGGCACCCAGAGCAAACCCTCTCTGCTAAGAGACGTGCCCGGAGCCCCGGGCAGCCCACAAAGCCCCGTTCTCAGGGGAACAGATCTGAAGATGCGGAAAGCAAACCATCTTTCTGTTCTGCTGAACGTTTTTGGGGAGCGGGCTGCATTGCAGCAACAGCTTCCTGCCCGCCAGCACGGCCACGGGCGATGCGTCGGCACACGAAGCCCCTCGGCCCCCGTGGGATGCTCACCTGGAACCCTGGATCGGAGGAAGTAAAGGAACTTCCCGTTTTTGGAGTGCATGATGGCTCTCTTGATGAACTCCACCACGGATTGGCAGCGGTCTTCGAACTTGGGGTGGCACCAGAGGCTGAAGGTCCCTGCCAACAGGACACAGGAGTTTCGCCGCTGCTGGCTGCAGGAGACCCGCGCTCACGGCTCTGCTGCTCCCACAGGCACGGGGGCACGTTAAGCTCGAGTGGCAAGCATGAGAGCAGGCAGCAGGCCCCCTAGCTGCTCGCAGATCCCTGCACAGGCTGAAGCCTCCGGTCAGAACGCTCTCACGTTGGCTGCTGCTGCTGCAAGCAGGCGCTCCCTGCTTCGTGCACCAGGGAGCAGCACTCGTGCTAAGGAGCTGCAGCCAAACCTTAGGTTCTCAACGTCGTATTCCAGCTCAGGGGCATTGTGGATGAGCGAGAGCATCCCGGGCTCTGCAGCACCGAAGCTTTGGAGGAGGCAGTGCTGCACCAGAGGCTGCACGGAGCTCACAGCATCCACAGTGCGCTTCTCCTCCCCGCACAGCTCTGCCCAGCTTCACTGGGAAACACCCCCAGATGGGAGAGCTGTGGGGACAGGAGCACTGGGAGCCAGCAAGCTCCGATCTGAGGGAGCCCTTAGAGGTGGCAAGCAGATGCAAAGGACAATCCCAGCAGGGTTACTGCCCCAACACCAGCAGCCTCCCTGGGCTGCTTGCTCAGCAATCCTATTTAAAAAAAAAAAAAAAAAAAAGGACAAAAATCCCCATTTCTTGCTCTCATCTACCTGAAACCTGAAGGTCAAGCAGTTCTCTATTTACCACACCCTCAGCCCCCACCATTTGTCATCTCCATGGGTTTAGCAGAGTGCTCAGCTCTGCAGTTTTCCACGCTGCAGCAGCAGCACACTCAGCACGGGGCTGAGCACGAGGCCACCAAGGCGGGCAGAGCCCGGTGCTGAAGCCAGGAACTCTGCTCCAGGGATGCAGGCAGCAGCAGCACCACCACGTGCAGCAAGACGTGCAGCTGGAGCAATGGGAAGGGTGCATGGAAAGGGAGCGTGCCCAGAGGGCAGCATCTCAGCAATGCTGACCTCCAAGATTTTTCCGCCCCCCAACTCTTCCCTCGAGTTCAGTTTTCCACAGCAAAGCCCAAGGAGAGGCACGGGGAGCTCCCTCATTCCCCCCATGCCCCAGCATTTTGAGGAGAGCTGTGCCTGAGGCACGCACAGCAAAGTTACATGCTGCAGAACCCACTGCCAAGGGAGGGCACGCAATTGCTGCTCCTTTTCCTGCACTGCTCCCCGAGATCAGAGCATCCCAGAGCCGCCTGCAGCCCTCACCTCTGTAGTGCTCCATCCTGGTGTGGTGGGTGATGCCCTGCGATCGGAAGCTGAGGCTCAGGATGTAACGGGGGTCAGAACTGTCCCGGACCAGGAAGGATCCATCTGGTTTTCCCTTCAGTTTCATCTCTGCGTCCTCCCAGTTCATCGGCCCCCAGTACCACCCACACTGCGGGAGCAAGACAATGCCACGTCAGCAGTGCAAGCGAGGAAGGACTCAAGGCACAGCCACTTTTGCTCTCATTAACATACTCGGATGCCAAAACTTAATTTCCTGGCTGTATTCATCCCAACCACCCGTGGTTCGGACTCATTGCCCCTGGATGAGAAAGCACCATCGCATCTACCACCCAGAAGTGGGGAAAGAGCAGACGAGACTACGGCAGCCCTGCCAACACGCCATGCGTTGACCTGGCCCCCCACCTCACCGGGGGTGATTTCTGGTCCTGCCTTAACCTTGTGCTCCCAAGCAGCTCCAAAAGGAGCTCCCAGAGGGCTGGGGCACCTCTCCTTTGAAGAAAGGCTGAGGGAGATGGGCTTGTGGGAAGAAAAGAAGGCTACGGGGAGAACTCACTGCAGCCTCCCAGCACTTATAGGGAGCTCAGAAACAGGAGGGAGAGCGATTTCTCGCAGTCTGACAGCTTTAGGACAAGGGGGAATGGCTTTAAACTAAAAGAGGGGAGGTTTAGGCCAGACGTTAGGTGGAAATTCTAGACACAAAGGGTAGCAAGGCTCCGGCACGGGCTGCCCAGGGAGCCATGGGTGCCCCATCCCTGCAGGTGCCCATACCCAGATGGGACGGGGCCCTGGGCAGCCTGACCCCGCACAGGGCAGGGGGTGGAACTGGATGATCTTCAGCATCCCTTCCAACCCAAGTCATCCTCTCCACTTCCGACACGATTCCAAAGACACAGAGCCCTGCCCCACCGCCCTCCCTTCCCCACATCCCATCCCCCC
>NC_034434.1:3276388-3280532 GCF_002078875.1 Numida meleagris | reverse complement strand
CAGACATCACCTTCTCCAGCTCTCGCAAGCTGGCTGCGAAGCTGCTCGAGTCCGGGCGGTACAGCGGGCACTGCAGGTGCGGGGTGGGCTGGGTGGGCGCCGGCTCCATCGGTCGGAGGGGCACGATCCGGGGGAAGGCGTCTGCGGAGGGAGGGACAGCAGAACACAGTCAGTGCTGAGCTGCCCGGGCTCCAGGAGGAAGCAGGACTGACGGACAGGAGGACAGCATCCTCGGGAAGGGCACGGAGGAGGGTCACCAAGGTGACTCAGCGCCTTCACCTGCTATTTATTGTGCTAGCTCGGAGGGAAGGGAAGGGAAAAGCAGCAAAGGAAGGAATTAACCCATCCCAACACAAAGTGGGGGGGCAATTAAAGCCCTTTGGGTCCTCCAGGGCAGGAAACTGGAAACCGAAAGGGGGAAGTGCATAGGAAACATCCTCGCGTGCTGCGCGCTCAGCCCGCCCGGCTGCTGGAGCCGCGCTGACCTGGGGCGTGGGGCGGAGGAGGCGGAGGCAGAGGGAAAGACTGCAGGGAAGACCCCATCGGACCCACTAGGACAGACGTAGGCAGCGTCCCACTGATATCATCTAGGAGAGAACAGAGGCGAGAGGCATTCAGAAGACAGGAAAGCGAGCGAGCCCTGCACTGCTGGGACAAGCAAACCAGCACCGAGCGCTGCGGGGGGGGGGGGAACACGGGATGGAGCCACCAGCTTCTGAGAGCAGCCCAGCAGCTTGCACACACACACACACACACACACACACACACACACACACACCCCTTAGAGCAAAGGAGTTAGTTTTCCAGCCTGGCTTCCTCCACGCACGCAGCTTGCAGCACAAGGCAGGCGGTTACAGGAGGTTTTGTCACCCTGGCACGTGGGATGTGCTCACTGGGGCCGCCTCGTGCTGAGCGCAGGGGAGGATGCTCAGCAGCCACGCTGGGCTCCTGGCACCACCTCCCCAAAGCCTGAAGCACAGGAGGGGTCTACAGGAAACGCTGATGCCATGGGGCAATGGAGAGAGCCCTGGGGCTGCACCCAGACTGACCCCGTACCTAGCAGGCTGAGGCTTCGGCGCGGAGGAGGCGGCGGAGTTGGAGGGTGAGGGGAGCTCAGTCCTCGCTGAGAGATGTCCACGTCCACCAGTGACACCGTTTCACCTGGAGGATGGCAGAGGTAAAACTGTGAGCGCTGCTCCCCCTGCACGGGGGGGGGGGGGGGGGGCAGAGGGACGGGGGAAGGGGCAGCAACTCCTGTCAGCTCTGGTTAGGGTTTTTGCCCGCGGATGTCTCAGGTGGTTTAGCAGAAATACCTCCCACCCTACAGGTACCCCCACCAAGGTACCAGCTCAGAAATTCACAAGGGAGCGGGACAGGCTTCGACATTAAGCAGCTGGAACTCACTAAGCCTAAAGGCTCTGGACCCGGGACAGTGCCTGGGCGATTTAGCAATATGAAGATGCCCAAGGCAAGCTGGGAAAGCTTGAGGTTCCCCTGAAACAGTGGGAGGAAAACGAAGCCATCCAACCCCACTTAAAGCCACAGCACTGCACCCACACAGAAGCACAGCCAACAGCCGAGGCGCTGCTACCGCAACCGAGGCGTGGGTCAGAACCCAGCCCAGCCAGGCTGCCACCCACCAGCAGCAGCACGGAGAGCAGAGCACCCACAACCTCTGGGACCGTGGGACCCCGGCTGCCTCAGCCTTGGACCCCCCCCGTTGTGCTCCAGAGGTGGGGGCAGCTCGCCGACCTCCTGCAACCTGCCCCGACACTCAGCACCACCTCGCCTAGGACAACACTGACTCAGCTTCCTCCTGCCTGTCAGAGCTCCCTGCCCATTAATCAGGATCATTAAGAGGGGTATTTAGGCGCAGCCGTTCCCCCGAGGTGCATTCCCCCAAGGGTTTGCAGAGCAGCAGGGCACGCTGGGCTGCTCTACCTCGTCCAGACGAAGCTGAGAGATGCCAAGGTGCCAGCAGGGGCAGGAAATACAGATCCTATGCTCCCAGCTTCCCCCAGCGACAGCTGACAGAGCGGGAGCAGCCCTGCCGTGCTCAATGAACGCACGTGGCACCCAGGAATCCGCCTGCATCTTGCAGGGAGCAGCCGAGCTGGCATCTCCCAGCACCGAGCGGGCGCCGCTCTCCACCTGGCAAAGCAGAGGGGCCAAGTGCAAACGCTTCAAGTCCTTACCTGTGAAGAGGGGGCTGAAAACGACCGGGGAAAAGGCACTTTGAGTTCTTGTCAGTCTGTGTTTCCTATTGGAAAGAAAAGAAAAAAGAAAATAGCAACCACAAAAAAAAATCGTGAACGGAGACGGAGAGATTCGGCGCATCCCCAAAGAAAACACTGCTTGATCTCATCGGGCTGGGAGAGCCCTCAGCACCGTGCACCCGGACTGCAGACGGCGCAGCACCGTGCAGCGATCCGAGCCCTAGAGCAGAGCTCTGCCTTAAGGAGGACAGCCAAGCAGCGAGGCCATGGCCCCATCCTGCTGCTGAGCACACCTCAGGCTGGGCGAGGAATCAAGACTTAGGAAAGAAAAACCCCAAGCGAGGGTGGTTGCTGGAGCCCAGAAGCCGCTGCCCCGCACCTGGTGCTGCCATGCGCCCCGAACACCGCGCGACCACGGGCGCCTTGTGAACTGAACATGAAGCTGAGGAAATTCATCATCTCGAGACGCAAAACCCGGCCAAACCGCTCGGAAGCGCTTCCTTCTCAGCCCTCTTTGGGGGCTCAGCTCCCCCCCCAGGCCCCAAAGGAGGAAAACTCATCGGTGATCGGCCACGCGCTCCTCAAAACCGGACCTCGGACCAACACCTGCAAGCAGCCGCTGCTTCACTGCGCCCGGGGATGCAGGAGGGAAGGAGCGTGGCTGCTGCTGTGCTGCTCCCAAACATCTCACGGCCATCAGCAGATTTCTGCCACCCCTCTCATTCTGCAGCGGGACGAGAGCTGCCCTCACCAACCGGAGCCGTGCACCAGCACCAGCACCTTCCCACGGCACCATCGCACAGAGACGCGGCACAAAACAAGGCCAGGTCACCCCTCCAACCCAGGAGCCCGGGCTGGGAGCTGAGCACCAAGCAGCCTGCAGCTGAGCTGGCTGCAGAACCGCAGCCAAACCTGCGCCGACCCCGAGCCCCGGGCTGCAAACTGATGCAAGAAGCGCAGCTCCGTGCCTGCAGCTTTCGGAGCCCGGCAGAGAAGCCTCGTCCTGCAGCACACGGAGCAGCGTGGCAGCAGCCCCCAGCTCTAGGGCAGGAGGGCACTCCTGGAAGCAAGAGGCAGCGCCGAGGCCCCGAACCACAGCAGCTGCTGCATCAGGCACCTTGAAGTAACCTTTGGTAGAACGCTGCCTAATGAGCGCGGCAGCTCCGCGAGGCCGAGCACGGAGCCAGCGCCGTGCTGACCGGGGAGAAAGCACGGCAGCTCCGTGGCTGTGATGGAGCTGCTGCTTTTGTGCCCCCTGATCTCGGTGCCGTGCGCTGCTGCTGCTCGGGATGGGGCAACGCGGGAGGACTCGCGTGGTCCCCACGCGCTGCTGAGCCAAACCACGTGCCCTCGGTGATGCAAGGAATACGGGCCAGCTGCCGGCGGTGCCAGGCGGTGGCTGGCGGCTGTGCCCCTCCGTGACAGCTTGGCAGCCCCACACGGGGGGGATGCTGCGGCCGTGGGGCTGCAGAGCCGGAGCGGAGAAGCACAGAACCCGAACCCTAAGGGGGATGAGGTTGGAGGGGACCTTACAGCCCACCCAGCTCTGACCCCTGCTGTAATCTGGGTGCCCCACACAGCTCAGGCTGCCCGGGGCCCCATCCACCTGCAGGGATGGGGCACCACATTTTGCTGAAGACACCAAGGAGGATGCCGAGTGCAGCAGCACCCAGCTCCGCACAGAGCTGCGGGATCAGCACCTCCAGCATCCCCAGCTGTGACCCCAGGAAACCCCTCTGCGCCGTGGGCGGGGCTCAGGGCCCTCGCGTGTCCCCAAAAGCCGCTCCCCGGGCACGGCCCCGGGGCTCCACGACCCCCCCGTGCATCGCACCGCCCGCGGCCGCGCATCCCTCCTGCCTCTCCCCGACGGGCTCGGCGGAACACGCGGACATCCCCCCCCCCCCCCCAGCTCCGAACTGGACCAAATT
>NC_034434.1:3274443-3275459 GCF_002078875.1 Numida meleagris | reverse complement strand
GCAACGGCCGCCGCCGCCGCTCCCTCCTCCGCGGCCGGGCCGCGCGGAGCCACGCCCCCCCGCTTCCGGTATTGACCACGCCCCCCCCTCGCCAGACTCCGCCTCCTTGATCCGCGAGGCCACGCCTACTTTCCGCGAGGCCACGCCCCCTCGGCCGGGAGGGGAAACTGAGGCACCGCTCCCGCACCGTTGCGCTCCCACCCCGCGCTCCGGAGGGCACCGAGCAGCCGCCGTGCCTCAGTTTCCTCTCTCAGCCGGGCGGGAGCCCGACAACCCCCAGCCCGGGATGCACGCTGCCCTGTGTGTCCCCCCCCCAACGTCCCTGCATGTATTGGGGGCTCTGGGTGCACTCTGAGGGGGGCGGGGGGGGGCAGGAAAATGGGATGTTGGGTTCTGGGATAATGAGATAACAGGATGGTGGGATAGTGGGATGGTGGGATAATGGGGTAACTGGGTGCCGGGACGATGGGATACTGGGATAATGGGATAGTGGGATGTTGGGATAATGGGGTAACTTGGCGCTGGGATTCTGGGATGATGGGATAATGGGATAGTGGGATGTGAGGACGCTGAGGGTGCAGGGATGCTAGGATAATGGGATAATGGGATGCTGGGATAACTGGATACTGGAATAACAGAGTGCCGGGATAACAGGGTGCTGAGATGTTGGGATAATGGGATAATGGGATAACAGGATGTGGGGACACTGGGATGCTGGGATCAGGGGTTGCTGGGATAACTGGGTGCTGAGATACTGGCAGAACGGGATAATGGGATGCTGGGCTAACGGGATAATGGGATACTGGGATATTGGGGTGCTGGGATGGCAGGGCAGTGGGATGCGGGGCCGTGGGGCCGTTGGGATGCAGCCCGCAGCCGGTTGCCATGGCGGCCCGTCGGGATGCTCTTCCGTCACGGTCGACCCGGGGGGGGAGTCAGGGCACGGGGCTGTGCCGGGCGCTCCCCGCGGCGGAACCGGAGCCCGACGGCAGCACCGGGCGGGGGCGGGCGGGGGA
>NC_034434.1:3262376-3267218 GCF_002078875.1 Numida meleagris | reverse complement strand
AACAGGCGGCGGTCGGAGCGCGGCTCGCGGGCACGGTGCCACCATGCCCCCCCCGGGGGGGCCGCCGCTCTGGGGCTCCCGGGCCGCCCTCCTCCTCCTCCTCCTCCTCCTGCCGCTGCTGCTGCTGCGGGCGGGGGCTCCGCCGCCCCCCGACGACCCCACGGCGGACCCGCGGGGGGACCCGGAGGGCTCCGCGGCTCTTTCCTTCCTGCGGACGGGCGACGCGCGGCGCTTGGCCCTCACCAACTGCAGCCGCAGCGCCGCGCTGCGACCCCCGGGGCCCGAACCCCCCCCGGAGCTGCGGGCAGCCCTGCGGGCCGCCCCCGAAGCTCTGACCCAGGCGGCCAACTTCCTCAACATGCTGCTGCAGGGCAACGACCTCCGCGAGGCCAGCGTGGCCGAGGACGTGGAGTGGTACCAGGCGCTGACGCGCAGCCTGGCGGGGGGGCACCCCTGGGCGCGCCGCTCCCTGCTGGCCCTGGACGCCCACCCGGCGGCCCCCGCCCCCCGCCTGGTGCTGCAAGCCACGGCCGCCGACGGGGAGATCCACCTGCGGGACGTGTCCGCGCCGGGGAACCGCAGCTCGGACGGCGAATGGGTGACGGAGCTGCGGGAACGGCGCGGCCCCCCGCTCCGCAAACGGGTGCTGAGCAACGACCTGCGCTCCATGGAGACCCCCAAGTGGCGGCGGGGCGACGGGTACGTGGCGGGGCCGGGCCACGTGCGGTGGTCGCAGCCCTTCCTCGAGTGCCGCGACGGGAAATTCGTGCCCGTCTGGGCGGTCGCGCTGTCCGCTGCCTTCTACGGGCTGAAGCCCGACCTCAGCCCCGAGTTCAAGTGAGTGCGCGGCGCGGGGGGGACGGGGGGGGACGGGGGGGGATGTATTTGTGTGCATTCGTGTGTGTGTGCACGAACGGGTGAACGTGTGCGTGTTGAGAAGCACGGGTGTGCACCTGCGCGGGGGTGCATGCGGGTGTGTGCGTGTCGGGGGACGTGGGTGCGTGCAAGTGTGTGCACGCAAGAGTGCGCGTGCATGTTTGCATGAACGTGTGCGTGTGCATATGCGCGTGCATGCGTGCGTGTGCTTGCTTGCGTGTGCACATCTGCGTTGGCACGTGTGCACGCCTGCACGTGAGGTTGCATGCATGCGTGTGCATCCCTGTGCGTACACGTGTGGGGGTGCTGGGGGATGCTTCCCTGCACGCTTGTGCATAGGGGAGTGCACGAGTGTGTGCGCAGTGGTGTGCACACGTGTGCGGCCGTGGGTGTGAGCCCCTCCCGAGGCGGAATGCACCGCCCGACCCCAGCTCCGAGGGGGGGGACCTCCCCAGATGGGCTCTGGCACCGCGTATGTTCCCCCCCCCCCGGCTCAGTGTCCCGGTACCGGGTGCTGATACCGCTGTGCCCCCCCCCCGCGCCCCCGTGTGCCCCCTCCCGTGCTGACCGCGCTGCTGCGTGTAGGGGAGCCGTGCGGGTGGACATCGAGCTGCGGGACGTGGGCATCGACCAGTGCGACAGCGGGACGGGCTGGTTCGCGGGCACGCACCGCTGTGACCTCAACAGCACCCAGGTACCCACACCCCACCGGGCCCAGCACCCGCCCCCACCTTCTGGGGCCCCGTCGGATCCGTCCCCTCGCGCAGTGGGGCTGGGACTGCCCTGCTGCACACTGTCCGTCCGTCCATCCGTCCCCCCCCGCCGCGCTGTCCCCGCTGCCGTCCCCTCCGCCCGTCCCTCGGGGCTGATCCGCGCCCCCCCCCGCCCCCATCTGCCGCGCTCAGCCGTTCCCGCACCGCTCTGCGGTTTATTGTGCAAATCTCCCTCCCTCGGCAGCGCCGTGGGGTGACCCGGCTTCCACCCGCGTGGGGACAGCGGGGGACGATGGATGGGGTGGCACTGCCACCCCCCCCCCGGCTGCGCCCACCCCAGGTCAGGGCTCGGGGTGAACCCGACGGGGTGAACCCGCTATGGGGCGGCCCGACCACCAGGAGTGCCCCCGTCCCCCCCCCCAACCCGCAGGGATTAGGGGCCGGTCCGCCCCCCCGGCTTAGCGCCGTGCCGCATTAGGTGCCCATTTAGGTTTTAGGGGGGGGGGGATTTGGGGGCCGGGCTTTGGCTTTTAATTCCCAAATGTTTTTAACCGCTGCGTTCCGGGCTCGGCTCGGGGGGGGGGGGGGGGTCGGCTGTCACCGAGCTGCCGCAGCCCCCGCTGCCCCGTGGGGTTATGGGGGCAGTGCGGGCCGACCCCGCGGTGCAGCCGTGCCCCCCCCACCCCCCCCGCAGTGCATCCCGCAGCAGAACCGCGGCTTCGTGCTGGGACAATACGCGTGTCGCTGCAAGCCGGGCTTCTACGGGCTCAGCGCCGGGACAGGTGCGTGCCGTGCCCGGACCCCCCCCACCCCGTCCCCCAACCCAGCCCCTCAGGGCTCGCGGGGGGGTTGCTTTGGGACTCCCCACGGCCCCGTTCCGTCCGCAGCGCCGGCGGAGGGGGCCGCGCTCTTGTCGTGCCGCCGGTGCCGGGAGGGCTGCGCCAGCTGCCGGGACGATGCGCCCTGCGAGGTGCAGGAGGACCGGGCGCTGCGTGCGGCCGTGCTGTGCTGCCAGGCGTGCTGCATGCTGGCCGTGTTCCTCTGCATGCTGATCGCCTACCACTGCCGCCGGAGCAAGGCGAGCGCAGCGCGGGGTCCCCACGATCTCACCGAATTTCGGTGCCAACCCCCCCCCCAACCTCCCCCTCTCCAGGCCCCCGGGCACCGCTGATGTCCCCCTGTCCCCCCTGCAGAGGATCCGGGCGTCGGGCGTTGTGCTCCTGGAGATCATCCTCTTCGGGTCTCTGCTGCTCTACTTCCCCGTGAGTGAGCGGCCAAATTCCCCCCCATCGTGCCCCACACCTCCCCGCAGAAAGCCCCATGGACCCTGGGGCTGCACCCTGCTGCCGTGGGGCAGAACCGGCACCGTGCAGGACACAGCCCGGCTGCGCCCCATTGCTGTCATTGCCAGCACAGACCTGGCAGCTTTGGGCAGAACCTTCCCAGGAAACCAAACTCCCTTCCTCCTCCCCACGGCCGCAAGCACGGACCCCTGCCCAAATCCCCTCTGTGTGCCACGGAGCAAAGGGCGGGCGGGGGGCCCGGCTGTCCCCAGCGTCACCGCTTGCCACGGCTCTGCCCCTTTCTCCCCTGTGCCATGGGATCTGTGCCCTGGACATGGGTTGGTGCACGGCACAGCCCTGGAGCCCCATGCCACCACCGTCCCCTCCCCCCCCCCCCCCAGGTCTTCATCCTCTACTTCAAGCCCAGCACCTTCCGCTGCATCGCGCTGCGCTGGGTGCGCGTGCTGGGCTTCACCATCGTGTACGGCACCATCACCCTGAAGCTGTACAGGTACCGGGGGGCGGGGTGGGGGGTCCTCCTGCTGGGACGCCGGGTGGGCTGCAGCCCCACGCTGACCCCCCCACCCCCCCGCAGGGTGCTGAAGGCATTCCTGGCCCGCGCGGCGCAGCGTGTGCCCTACACGGCCAGCGGGCGCGTGCTGCGGGCGCTGGGGCTGCTGCTGCTGCCGCCGCTCTGGTTCCTGGCGGCGTGGACCTTGGCCACGCTGGAGAATGTCACCAGGAACGTCCCCGTGGTGGCCCGCACGCAGACCGCCCAGGGGCTGCACTTCTCCATCTGCAGCCACGACCGCTGGGACTACATGATGGTGGTTGGTGAGAGACGGCAGAGCCCCCTCCAACCTCCCCCACCGCCTCTCCCCGTACCCACGGAGGTGCCCACGCCGCGTGCTCTGTCCTGCAGCCGAGCTGCTGCTCCTGCTGTGGGGCAGCGCGCTGTGCTGGGCCGCTCGTGCCGTGCCCTCCGCCTTCCACGAGCCGCGTTACATGGGCATCGCGCTGCACAACGAGCTGCTCCTCTCCGCCGCTTTCCACGCGGTCAGGTACGGCACGGGATGCCCACACGGCTGCAAAGCGTTCCCCTTCACCGGGGGGGGGGGAGGGAGGAGGGCTGGAGCCGTGGGACCCCGCGCTGCCCCCTTCCCCCCTCCAGGTTCGCTGCGGTGCCCTCGTTGCACCCCGACTGGACGCTGCTGCTCTGCTTCGCCCACACCCACGGCACCGTCACCGTCACCCTGGGGCTGCTCTTCGTCCCAAAGGTAACGCACAGCCCTCAGCCCGCGGGAATGGGGGCTGGGGGGGGGCTAGGGGGTGGGTATGGGGTGGTGGGCAGCGGGGTGGTGGCTATGGGGCGGTGGGATATGGGGAGGTGGATGGTGAGGTGGTGGTTATGAGGTGGTGGCTATGGGGTGATGATTAACGGGAGGTGGCTATGGGACGGTGGCTACGGGGAGGTGGGCAGTGTGGTGGTGGCTATGGGGTGGTAGGTAAGGGATGATGGCTATGGGGTGGTGAGCAATGGGGTGGTGGCTATGGGGTGGTGGGAGATGAGGAGGTGGGCAGTGGGATGGTGGCTCTGAGGTGGTGGCTATGGGGTAATGATTATGGGGAGGTGGGTAGCGGGGTGGTGACCATGGGGTGGTGGCCATGGGGAGGCGGCGGTGGGTTCCGCTGTGTCTGGGGCCTCCCGTCGCGCTGCCCCCCCCCACCCCGCAGTTCCTGCACGCCGGTTCGCCGCTGCGGGAGGAGATCGCGGCCGAGGTGTACGAGGACGAGGTGGACGCGCGGCGCTCCGGGCTGAGCAGCAGCATCGCGTCCGCGTGGAGCGAGCGCAGCGTCGACCCCGATGACATCCGGGTGGGTGCCACGCTCGGGACCTTCTTTTGACGCTGGCTGTGCCGCCCCGCACAGGAAGAGGTGCCTGTTGCGATCTTTCTCCTGATGCAAAGCGG
>NC_034434.1:3260411-3262306 GCF_002078875.1 Numida meleagris | reverse complement strand
GAGGAGCTGAAGCAGTTGTACGCGCAGCTGGAGCTGCTGCGGTCGCGGCGGATGGCGGCCCGCAACCCGCACCTCCCCGCGCCGCCCCCGGCCCGCACCTCCGGCAGCCGCCGCTCTTCGGCCAAACGGCCGCACGACGGAACCGGCGGGGGGGGGCGGGACGGGGGCGGCCCGCGCCGATCCCGCAGCTCCGAGCATCCCGCACAGGACCCGGCGGCGGAGGGGTGCGCGGAGCCGTCCGACAGCGAATCGCTGTGTGCCGCCCCGCTGCTGCCCAGGTCCGCCAGCGCCCAGCAGCTGGGGGGGTCCGCGCAGCCCCCCCTGCTCCGCGCGGTGCTTCTGCAGAAGTCGCTGAGCGCCGGTGCGGGCGCGGTCGCCCCGTCCTGGGCCCCCCCCGAGCCGGGGGGGGTGTCCCCCAGCCCCGCTGCCGCCCCCCCGCTGCCGGACGGGGGTCCCCGGCGCGACGCGTCCCCCCCGGCTGACAGCAAGGGGACGAAGCGCGTCACTTACGCACCCGTCAAAAGCGTCAGCGTGGACGGCCCCCACCCCGCGGGGCGGGTGCGGGTGGTGGTGAAGAGGACCCCCCCGCCGCCCCCCGTGCGCTACCAGAGCCTCCCGCAGCGCCGCGGGGACGGCTCGGGGCCGGCAGCGGAGCGCGCGTCCCCCCCCTCGGGGCTGCGCTCCGGGCCCCCCACCCCCGCCGAGGTGTGCCCCTGGGAGCTGCTCCAGGAGGAGATGCTGAGGAAGAAGCAGAACGGCGGCGAACCTCCGCCCTCCGCCCCCCCCGGGGATACGGCAAGGACCCCCCCGAGCCTCAAGCCCCCCCCGCAGAGAGCCTTCAGGAGCTTGGGGTTCGCCATCAGAGCCATCAACCGCTCCAGAGCGAAACGCAGCCTGAAAGGGAGCAGGGAGGGCAGCGCTCGGAAACGGGGCCTCGAGCGGGAGGGGGGCAACGGGGGGGAGCAGCCCGGCCTGGCAGGGACCCCCCTGCCGCCTCCAACGGGGGGCAGCGTGGACCCCAACCCGCGGGATGGGGACGTGGACCCCTCTCAGTGCATCACCACCGGCTCCACGTCGGAGATCCCAGTGCTGGGGGACGGCGAGGGGACAGCAGAGGGACAGAGGGACAGCGCTGCCGGGGGGGGCACGGACGCTGGTGAGGGCCCGGTGTCACCCTCGGTGGCCGCGCATCCCTATGGCACAGAGTCCCCATGTGTGGCACAGAGCGGGGGGGGCACGGGGCTGAGGGCTGAGGTCTGTCCCTGGGAAGCACCGAGTGCCCCGGTGGGGTCCGTGTCACAGCAGGACGGGGCCGGGGGGGTCCCACCGGTGGGGGGCAGCCCTATGAAGGCGCTGGGGAAGAGTGGCAGCCAGCCCGCTGCCTGCGGGGGGGGGACCGAGGGGCTGTTCCCCAGGAGCAGGAGCGCAGAGTGGGGCCGGGTGGGGGCTGGGGGTCAAAGGGAGATCTGCCCCCCGGAGGGCAGCGGGGGTGAGGATGTGGATGGCCCCCGCCATGCAGTTCCAGGGGTGGGGGGCAGCGGGGCAGGGGTCTGCCCATGGGACACAGAGAGGGGGGATGAGGGGGAGGGAGGAGCGAGGCAGGATGCGTGTGGGGTTCCTGAAGGGGATGGCAAACGTGGATGGAGGAGCACTGAGGAGCACAGAGTGCAGCGGGAAGAGAGGGGTGGGGGTCTGGGGGGGCATGGGGACACCCTGATCTCTGCAGAGAGCCCCGAGAGGGGGAATGCTGAGCTAAGGAAATCCCAGAGTGCGGAGATCTGCCCCTGGGAGGGACAGGGGGGGTCAAGGGTCAGCAAGGCAGAGATCTGCCCCTGGGAGGAACAGGGGGGGGCAGGGGGGAGCAAAGCAGAGATCTGCCCCTGGGAAGAACAGGG
>NC_034434.1:3253829-3260038 GCF_002078875.1 Numida meleagris | reverse complement strand
GAGCAAAGCAGAGATCTGCCCCTGGGAGGAACAGGGGGGGGCAAGGGTCAGCAAAGCAGAGATCTGCCCCTGGGAAGAACAGGGGGGGGCAGGGGGGAGCAAAGCAGAGATCTGCCCCTGGGAAGAACAGGGGGGGTCAGGGGGGAGCAAAGCAGAGATCTGCCCCTGGGAAGAACAGGGGGGGTCAGGGGTCAGCAAAGCAGAGATCTGCCCCTGGGAGACGGCCACCTCCCCTGTGGAGCAGCCGAGGACGAAGCCGAGCTCGGGGGGGGCTGTGAAGCGCATCATCACA
Source organism: Numida meleagris (assembly GCF_002078875.1). Taxonomy (NCBI): domain Eukaryota; kingdom Metazoa; phylum Chordata; class Aves; order Galliformes; family Numididae; genus Numida; species Numida meleagris. The sequence continues at coordinate 3,259,746 of NC_034434.1, read as the reverse complement.
CGTCAGGCAGCGCTCGCCAGCCCCGCGCGGTCCATGGAGAGCCTGGGGGTGTCCCACAGCACCGAGAGCCCAAAGGCGGAGATCTGCCCTTGGGAGACCCTGGGGAGCTCTGGGGGGAGAGAAGAAATCTGCCCCTGGGAGGGGGCTGCTCCCCCATCTGAGAAAGAGGAACCGAGAGAGGCTCAGGGCGGCACATCGGGAGTGAGCAAAGGCGCTGCTGCACATCGGGGTCTGCAGAAAGAGAGGGGGGACAGCGCGTCCACGAAGCAGAGAGGCAGCGCGGAGCGCGGGGCCGTGTGCCCCTGGGAGAGCACGGAGCTCTGCCCGTGGGGGAGTCGGGGGCCCGGAGCCAGGGACAAAGCTGAGATCTGTCCATGGGAGGGAGATTTGGAGGAAGTTGCTCCAGGGAAGGAGAAGAGCCCGGATGCTTCCAGAGCTGCAGGGATGAGCAGCAGCGAGCGCGGGGCTGTGTGCCCCTGGGAGAGTGTGGGGGCAGAAGAGCCCGCCCTGAGCACGGCAACGGGGAAAGAAGCATCCAGAAAGTGCGAGAGGGCAGGGAGCAGAGCTGACATCTGCCCCTGGGAAGCAGCAGAGCCCGGCACCGGGCAGGAGAGCTGCAGCCCCGAAGCACAGCGGGAAGGAGCATCCCCTGCCGGGGTGGGGGAGCACCGGGCGCTGTGCCGCGTCCTGCCCGCGGCACGGGGGGGAGCACACGCAGCCCGGCAGCGCAGCGGGCCCAGCACAGCCGAGGTCTGTCCCTGGGAAGCAGAGGAGGGGCCGGCAGCCCCCGGGAGCCCAACCCAGGGAGCGTCCGCCGTGTGCCCGTGGGACAGCCCCGGGGAGGGAGGGAGGGATGCGGGGGGGGGCAGCGCCGAGGTCTGCCCCTGGGACCACGAGTAGAAGGCTCAGCTTGGCCCCGGGGCTCAGGGAGCTGCCCACACCGCGTGGATGGGGATGGGAGCATCAACCGAAGCCGCAGTGAGCGCCGGCCAGGCTGGGCACCCTGCAGCAATGGGTGGGTGGTGACGCTGCCTTTGTTGCTGCCTTTGTCGGAGATCCGGGCTCTGAACCATTTGGGGACCACGGAGATTCAGAGCTGAACGGCACCAGGGCCCGGAGCATCATGGGGCTGTGGTTCATGCCCTGTACCGTGAGCCCAGGGGGAGGCAAACTGGGGGTAGCCGTAGTGCAGCGTGGAGGAGAGCGGCTGCCCAGAGCCCAGCAGCGCTGGGTGCGGGGCTCATCCCACCACCCCGTCACCATTTGCTCCCTCTGCCCTCGGGAGGAGCCTTGTGATCTTCAGCGCCAAACGTCCATCGCCCATTCGTGTAAGGAAGCGTGCAGATGGGAAATAAATGTTAACCCTGGGCGCTCGCAGTGGCTGCTTGATGGGGTGTGCTCAAGGAAGAGCTGCAGCAGAAAGCAGAGGGGCTGCCAAGGAAAGCCAGGAACAGCAGTGCTTCAGGCACAGAGGTGTGAATATCAGCAAAGGCGATGGGGAGACAGCACGAGGCTGGGAAGGAAACGTTGTCCTCCTGGAAAACACCCTCCTTCCATTCAGAACCTGAGCAGGAGAACCGTGCCCGTGGTGGTGTCTGAGCAGCCACATCTATCCGTGCTTGGGCGCTGCATTGCACACAGCAGACACCCAGCAGGCTGCTCACGCTGCTCTATTCCTGCTCCTGGCCCTGCTGCTGCATCCTCAGCTCGCCAGCAAGCGTGGGCTGAAGCCTCGATGCAGTGGGTTCCTCCATGAGGGGCAGACAGGTTGGGACACCCCCCCGATTTCCAAAAAGAGATGACGGGGATTCCATCGCTGCCCGCCCTCCCGCTGAACACCGTCCCCATGTAACAGGGGCAGCTCTGCAGGTGGAGGCTTTCAGGCTCACACAGAAGCAGAGGGCCCGCTGTCAATGTCACAACGTCCGCAGGAGGGTGCCAGCTACACGCCTGCAACATCCACGGCCGGGCTCATGAGCATCCACTTTAAAGCCCAGCAGCTGTGAGAAATGCTGCCTGCTGCCCCTGATGGACACAAACACTGAATGTACCAGTCCCGAGTTTAATTTATTGAAGCATCAGCGCTGCGCTTCGGCTTCACCAGCAACAAGGACGCATTCAGCAGGACTCTTGACTGCAGTACCCACCCAGGAGAAACTGCCTGAAAGCCTGCTTGTTGCTTGTTGCCTGTTAAAAGAAAAGGACCAGAAATCTGGGCAGATGGGGGAAGCGTGGGAAAAGAAATCACCCACAGCTTCTGCTGCAAACTTTAATGAGAGCCCCCCCAGGTCTATCCCACGCCCCACATCTGCCCAGATGTGTGCTGCCAGCAGCCCTCGCCACGCAAGCACAGGAGTCAGCCAGGAGCGCAGCCCCACAGCTCTCAGAGCTCCCACGATTCACCTCCCAAGCCCCTCTTGCTCCTTTTTCAAGGCAATTCTTCAGTGACTGGAGTCCATTTCTGAGGCTGCTTTGTTTGCTGACCGCTCACGTAAGGCACAGCTATGCCCAGCCCACTGGCTCCGCAGCCGTTCCCCGCTTTGTCCCCTCCAGGGTTGTTTGCGCTGCTGTCTGTGTACGGGCTCTGAAATTTCCTACTTCATTTCCTCATACTCTTGTGAGGGATCCAAGGTTGGGCCAGGAATCATCACCGTCTGAAACAGCAAGGACACAAATCAGCATGGTGCAGCAGCTCCAAACCGTTGTAACAAGAGCGTGAGGAAGGGTGAGCAGGGGGTCCTGGCAGTGCTGCTGCCTTGCACGGGAGGACGGCCTGATTTTAGTAACAAAGGAAGACAGAGCATCTGCACAGTTTGCAGACACAGGCCACGCTGGTGCCTCGTGGCTTTACCTTAACAATGGGGTCCTTTGGTGGAGCCCAATCTGGGACGATCTTGCCGTGCATCCTCCACGTGCCATAGGGGTTGACCAAGTACCTCTCGAACACAACGTATTCCAGAACATCCTTGGGCACCTGCTCCCCGCCGTACATCAGCCGCCCAAAGCGGTCATAGATGGCCAGAGTCTGCCAACAGAAACATGCACTGAGCTGGAGTCAGCAGGGAAACACGGGGGGAGGTGGGGGGGGGGGGGACACGAGGGGACGTACCTGCCTCGTGTGCATCCGCACCGTCACCTGGCCATACAGGTTGCCTTGGTTCACGATGCTGGTGCATCGAATGTGAACCACTCGTGGAGGCTCCAGTGACTCCAGGAAACTCCACCGGATGGTTTTGTACCTGTTGCCACGGACCATGTCCTGCAAAGAAAAAAAATAAGTCAGCACATCAACTTCGTTAGGATGTGAACTGAACAGGCAAACTGCTATATACAGGTACTGAATGAATGCTGCATTACTCCTCAGACTTGTGCTTTGCCTTCCTGTTTTGTCTTTATTGTATTTGGGTGAGAAAAAAAAGGAGATCATTTCTCATCCCTTCCACAGTCTTTAAGGTTCTCTAAACCTGATCAAGGAACTGTAACATCCTGATAAACACTTACCGGGTAGCAGCGCTCTGTTACCAGGGAGTGAAGTTTCTGCTTGTTAAAACTGCAAGTGAAACACACCCAGTTACTCAAATACAGGCATTGTGAAGAGGCTTACTCACAAATTCCTGCTTCTCCAGAAGATTCACAGCCCGTTGGCAAAGCAGAAAAGGTGAGATTCTCAGCTATGATCTCAGCACAAAGTCAGAATGCAAGCTGGTTGGAAGACTTCAGGGGAAGACGTGACAACATCCCTTGGAAGCCAGCTGTGGTCTAAATGTTTTGCTGATGTTTGGAATTGTACCCAAGAACGATGTAGTTTTGAAACGTGTTCTATTACTAGAAAGTGGAGCAAGTCAGTGGAATATCATCTCACATCCAAACCATTCCCTGTGGCACGATGCTGAGCACTGAGCACACACTCATCTGCTGATAACACCTAGTGGTGCATCAGCTCATCTCCTTTTCAAGTCAGGTCAAGACGAGTTTTCTGCAACTTGATTTTCATTATGAAAAGCAAGTGTACCTCCCAAACCTCCAAAGCTACCTCCTCTTCACAGAGATGGGGGCAGCACAAGGTAAAGCACTTGTTGCAAAAGGGGGACAAGGATTAGAAAGATGAGAAAACCAGAGCATGTAAGCAAAGAGAAGCAAACCCTACGTAATCCTGTCGGTCAGAATGGGTCTTACTTTGCCAGATTGTTGTGAGCTTCAATAAATATTTCCTGTGCCATCTCCGGGAAAGTTTTAGTGCTGAAATTTGGATCGTGATCCTTAACCTTGCGCAGGCTGAAAAGACAAGAAAAAGCTCTGAGCAAATGAAGAACATCTCCTCGGCATTTCAGATGATGACAGCTGTATTACTCAGTTCTAGTGCAAGACAAAACTGAGCAAAACTTCAGCACTACAGATTAATTGAAAAGGAGGTACGTACGCGAGCTGAGAGGCAGCAGTCTGCTTCAGCTTCTCCATTCTTTGCTTCAGCCCTTCTCTGGACAGGGAAGTCAAGCGGGCATCGCCCTCAGGAGGGACATAAGGGTCTATAATATCAGCTGCATGGGAGAGAAGGAAGATCAGGAGGGGAATCAAGGAAACAAAGAGGCAGCACCCCAGCTGCTGGGGGCTAGAGAAGCAGGATTCCTCCCTGAAAACATTTGTCGGATGAAATAAGAGCGCAGGGAGAAATGACAGGGGCACCTCTCACTGCTGACAAGCTGTGCTACACTGCCTGTTTTCCTGTTCCACGTAGCCCTGAGGTATGAGGATAAGACAATCAACAGCAAGAACTGCAGCCTGCCATGCTATTCCTGGGTACAAAGAGGCCAACAGGGGACACAGGGCTGACAGCACCAGGGCAGCTGCTATCGCTCCCCCAGGGCAGAGCCAGTCATTCATTTTGCTGCAGACAGATACTGTCAGCGCAGTCACAGTACTTCTACTCTGCCTTAGTTGTGCCCTTTCAAAAAGACCAAAGCAAGCTGCCACCTGTGCAGGCCAAGTAGAAGACCCGTTCCATGCGATCCTCAGGAAGTGCCCTGGCCAAAGACTGGAGCCTCTTCTCCTTTGCTTTAGGGGGCAGTTCCCAGGCCCACTCGGGGACAAAATGTCTCCGCCTCGTCCTCACGGGGACAACAAGACAGGCTGGAACAGCTCTGGGGGGACGCAGCAGCGAGTCCACGGCCTAAGGAAGAGAAACAACATAGCACGGGCCGAGCCCAACGGGCAAGAAACAACACCAACACCATGAGAGATTCCAGAGCACAGAACTGCCATCATCACCTCACACAGAACCGGGCTGGGAGAGGGAACGCACAGCCAAGAGAACAGAGGGAAAATGGAAGGGGAGGGAAAGGGGGGAAGAAGGGAAGGAAGGGGGGAAGAAGGGAAGGAAGGGGGGAAGAAGGGAACGAGGGGTAGGGAAGCTGGGGAAGGGTGGGGAAAGGCAGGTGACCAGGCCCAGCCGCCCTGCCCATGCCTGCCACCCGCTCTCCTCCGCTCCGCCCGCCCGGCTCCACAGCCGACCCCGTCCCCACAGCTCCTCGGGGCTCCCCACGCCGCTCCCCGCACGACTCCTGAGCCCCCGCCCCGTTAGCGGCCCGCACAGCGCACGCACCCCGCGGCCCAGCCGGCCCAGCCCCGCCGCCATGGCGGCCGCCATCTTGCCGCCGCGAGGCCCGTCGGGAAGGGGGCGGGGCTTCGGGGGGTGGCGCGCGGAGGGGGCGGGGCCAACGGGAACCCGCGCGGCGGCGGAGAGTGGAAAATTCCATCGGGCGCGGGGGAGGCCCCGCCCCGCGGCCCCGCGCAGCAGGGGGGGATTGGGGGGGATTCCCCCGACCCCCGCTTGTGATGCAATGGGGCGCGCGGCCCCGTTCGGCGGTGGGGAGCGCCGGTGCAACGTGGTGGGTGTGCAACCCCCCCCCCCGCCCCCCCC
>NC_034434.1:3221295-3252961 GCF_002078875.1 Numida meleagris | reverse complement strand
CCCCCCCCCGCCCCGTGCCCCCCGTGCAGCCGCAGGGCCGCCCAGCAGCTCAGCTCGGCCCAGCTCAGTTCAGCTGAGCTCAGCTCAGCTCAGCTCAGCTTGGCTCAGCTCGCTCCCATCTCCTGGCCGTGCTCCCGGGGACTGTTGATCTTGGCCAGGAGGAAGCGTTGCTCCATCGGACAGCTGGTTAATGTGTAGTGACGGCTCTTCTGTGCTCGAGACCGTTGATCCCAGCCCATGCTGCTATCGGGCCCGGCCCCCCCCCCGCACACCACAGGGGGTTCTTGCAGCAGCTGGGGGGAGCAGAGCACGGGCACACGCTGCAGTCTGCTCCAGCGATGCTGGTGGTGGCCTCCAGAGATGATAATTGACTGCGGCCCCAGCCAGCGCGTGACCCCTCCTTGCAAATCTGCCCCATTTCACCCTACTGGGGAGCATGCCCTGGGGTGGGGTTTGGAGGGATGGGTGTACTGGAAAAAGCAGAGCATGCTTAGCACCCAGAGCTGAGCTGCTTCCAGCTTTTCCGCGCAGGGTTTGGCCGCTTTTGGCTCCGTCCCTGCATTACAGAGGTGCTTGTGCAACCCGCCCCAGGTACTTGGCCAACGGGAGGACAACGGGCGGCCCGGCACGCACTGCCACGGCACAGTGCAGCACGGCACGGTGCAGCACGGCACGCAGCAAATGCAGCGGTGCGGAACGCCCAGCCCTGCTCCCGCTGCCCCACGGCTCCCAGAGCCGTCCCCTGCTCCCAAATGCCACAGATTCCTGCCCTAAGCCACGGCCGGACCTGCGAGGCAGGATTAGCTGGTGCCCTCCAGCTGCTCCCGCTCTTGGCAGGGATGGCAAAAACTCAGGCAGAAAAGGGGAGAAAGGAAAAGCCTTGCTGGCATCTATGCTTGGTTTTTCCCCTTGTCCCCCATTTTCCCGATTAAAATGGTGCACGGGTAGCGCTCGGTGCAGACTTGGGGCTCATCACAGAGCCCAGCTGTCTCCCCATGCTGCTGCTCCCAGACAACCCAGTTTGCTCAGGACACGGCGGAGGTTTCGCCAGGTTTCCCTCTCCTTTTTTTTTCCGTTCTTTCTCTCGTGCTGCTTGTTGACAGCAGCATCTGTCACAGAACAATGCAGCGGTGCGGGCCAGCCGCCGCCGCAGGGAGCACGGCACCGAGCCACCCGCTCGCAGCCTGGGCTGGCGATCAGAGCTCTGTCCTCTATCCCGTGCTGTGCCCAGGGACGTGGCACCAAGAGCACGTCCGTCCCTCTGGCCTGCGTCCACGTGTCCGTGCGTCCTGCGGGCCTGGAGGAGCCAGGAGCCCGCAACGCATCCCCAGGCTGCTCCGTGCCATCTGCCTCACGCTCCTCAGGGCAACGAAGCACAGTGCAGCACCGTGGAGCCCCGGGTGATCCCACGCTGCCCATGGGCCGCCCGGTCCTTGCAGCGCTGTGCTGAGATCCATCTGTACTGTGTCTGCGCCCCAGTTGGGGCTGCAGTCTCCTCCTGCCCTCAGCACATCCCCGCTCCCGCTTTGCCTGGTGCTTGCTTACATTTGAAACAGCGAGATGTCACGGCAAGAATAAATCTTTTGTTTTTTGGTGGATTTTCACGGCTTCCAGCGGCAGAAGGCAATTATTGGCCCCACGGAGCGGCTCCGGGGCCGAACCGGCTCAGCACAGGGCAGGGCCGGGGCCGCTGGAATTCCATTTTTCGCCCTTTTCTTTCCCATATAAAGGCTTTATGAAGGATTTTTAAACTTCCTGCTGGTGTTTGTCACGAAACCGGCCGTCCGTCCAGCAGCACCCACTTGGGACGTTTATGGCCCTGTAAATACCGCTGGCTGTATTGCGCACGGAGCTTTTGAAGGCGGATTCTTCACATTGCGTCTTCCACAAGGCCCGGCTATGCCCGGTGGGACCGCAGGCCGTGCCCGAGGAGCTGGGCTGAGTGTTTTTCAGCTGGTCCCACAGCTCTGTGGGGCTGAGATGGGTGGGGGTAGCGGTGCTGAGCTGCCTTATCTGGGCCCAGGGGGCTGAGAGGCCGCTGAAATGCAGCAAAAGGGCCCTGAGCTCACAGATACCGGAGCTGAAGGGATTGTCCGTCCGTTCTCGGCGCTGCGAGGCCGCACCTCGAGTGCTGCACTCGGTTTTGGGCCCCTCGCTCCAAGAAGGACATGGAGGAGCGTGTCTGGGGAAGGGCAGCGGAGCTGAGAGGGGCCCAGAGCTCTGTGGGGAGAGGCTGAAGGAGCTGGGCTGGCTCAGCCTGGAGCGGAGGAGGGCAGGGGAGGTTTATCCCACCCCACAACCCCTGACAGGAGCTTGCAGCGAGGCAAGCTGCTCTCTGCTCCTGCTATCAGTGGTAGGATGGGACGGGACGGCCTCACGTCGCAGCAGGGAGGGTCAGGTTGGGTGTTAGGAAGGATTTATCCCCCAAAGAGCGGTCAGACAGCGGGGCAGGATGCCCAGGGGGTGGGGGGGGGGGGGGGGTGTCACTGTCCACTGTCCCTGGAGGTGTTCCAGCACCGCGGGGATGCGGCACTGAGGGAGGTGGTTAGCTACGAGGGGCAGGGTTGGGTTTGGGGAGGGAGGGGTCTTGGAGACCTCTTCCAATCTCGCTAATTCTACGATTCTGTCCTTACGAGGATAGAATACAGCGCACGGCCACGGCAGGGACAGAGCTGCGGGGGGGGGTGGAGCAGAGCAGAGCAAAGCAAAGCAAAGCAAAGCAGAGCAGAGCAGAGCAGAGCAGAGCCCCGGCCGTGCCACACGACCACTAACCCCCCCCCCCACAGCAGCCGCCCCATCTCCGGCACCGCGGGGCGGGGCAGCGCGCGCCCCTTACGCAACGCGCTCGCGCCGCTCTACGTGCGCGGCCGCGTGGTCGCCGCGGCGCGCGCACGCGCTGTCCCTCCTCCCCTCCTCCTCCTCCTCCTCCTCCTCCTCCTCCCTCCTCTCGGCCTCCTCGTGCCGGGAGCGCGCGCGCGCCCCCGCCCCTCCCTCCCTGCCTCCCTCCCGCCGCCGCCGCCGCCGCCGCCGCTCGCTGTGTCGGTGCGGGGCCGCCGCCGCTCGCAGCCCCCCCCACCTCCCTCCTTCCTCCTCCTCTCTTCTTTTTCCTCCTCCTCCTCCTCCTCCTCCCGCCGCACCGCCCCGCCGCGGGGGGGCGCCCCGCGCCATGCCGGCCAAGCGGCCCTTCGAGCGGCTCCCCGCCGACGTCAGCCCCCTCAACTACGGGCTGTGCCTCAAGCCCGACCTCATCGACTTCACCTTCGAGGGCAAGCTGGAGGCCGCCGTGCAGGTGAGCTTCCCCCCCTCCCGGGAAGGCCGGGCAGGTGCAGGAGGGCCCCGGGAGCGGCCCCGCCCCGTTGAGGCCTGGTCGGGGTGCGGGGGGTCGGGGTAGGCCGCGGCGTGAGGCGGAGGGTGCGGGGGGGGCCGCGCGCGGGCTGCGGGCAGAGGGAGCGCCGCGGGGTGGGGGGGGGTTGCGGTGCTGCCGTGCGGGGCTCGGGGACGGTCGGAGCCCCGCGGGTAGCGGCGCTGGATGGCAGCACCGCCGGACCCTGCCGGGGGCTGAGCGGCGGGGGGCCCTCGTGACCGCGGACCCGCAGAGAGGATGAGTAAGTTTGTGTCATGTGGAAGAAATCCTGAAAAGAAGAAAAAAAAAAAAAAAAAAAAAAAGAGGCGTAAATCTGCGTGTCGGTGTCGGTAAGGCACCGGTCCTCCCGCAGCGTGCTGCCTCCCGAGCTGGAGGCATTCCCCGTCCCTTCCGCCTCGGTCCCAAGCAACCGATTCCCGGCTTCGCGCCCAAGTGCTGCTGCTCGGCCCCGGTACAGCTGTGGGGCTGCGCTGCAAATGGGATCACTGCAATCAGCCCGGTTAAAAATAACACGGGGGGAGGGGAGCGGCGGGTTTTTAAGCCAGCCTGGCTGCTGGGAGAGAGTGGTGCCGAGTTGCAGCCGTGGAAACTTCGTTTAATTCCAGGAATCGTGTCGGTTCGGAGCCTTGCTACGGGTTTGGTGTGGGGTTTGCGGATTTTAGCCCCACTGGGATGTGTTAATGCTCTTTGCTGCTGTTCAGGGGATTGCTCAATGATTTCCTAGAGCAGAGGATACCACCTGACAGTGCAGAATTCTGGACTTTCTGACCAGCTGAGGGCATAAGGAAGAGCACTGATGTGGAGGGTTCAAGGTTGTCACCAACTCGGCTCTCGCTGTGGTCAGCGTGTCGTTCCCATGGGAGAGAGAAACAGGAGAAAGTAAGGGGATATTTTGAAAAGTCTCTAAAATGACCCATCATCTTTATTCTTAAATCTCTGAGTAACGTAACAGCCGTAGACCGAAGAATGACCAGGCTGCATCCCGGGTGCGTGCGCGAGGTGGATGTGGGGAGCGCTGCAGATCTGAAGCTTGGCTCGGCTGCCGGTGTCCCCAGTGTGGGGTGAAGGCATGTTCCAGAAAATGAGAGGGTAACTTCTGCACCTAATGGAGAGAAGAAGAACCGGCTCTCCAACAATGCTAGCTGGACAGGGTGCTTTTGGTGCAAGGGGATGGCTTGCTTAACGAGAACGTGCTAACGTTTGCTAGTTATTTGTTGCTGGGTTGAGGTTGAATCTAGAAAAAAAACAATTTATTTTTTGTGCTTTTGGGCCGTGTGAGGGCTTGCTGACCGTTTCTCTAGCTGCTCCTAATAAATAGGGTTCATCCTATTCTCAGCATCCCTGAGAGTTTTGGCACGCCCTGGGCAGGCATCGAGGTGGAAGTAACTGAACATTACAACAAACTGAATTTTCAAGATTTTGGGTAAGGAATGAAAATAATCGTTAGAGACACTGCCCCTTCCTGAAAGTCCAGCGGTCATTTTTGATAATTAATAAACGATAATCATTAATCCCTCTGCCCTATTCCAATATGATTGTGGCTGGACGAGCGATAAGCCACCTTAAATACTTAAAGGAGCGATGCTTTCTGACTTGCAGGGTGAGTGCTGAAATTGCGACACTGAAATCAATCAAGATTAATTGCAGAATTATGGGAACTTCGTTATCCACTTCAAAAGTGTTTGTTTGCTATTTTGCATTTTTAACAGCAGGCTGGGATTAGTGAAGGCTGTGATTCTTCGTCGAGATACCAGGAGCAATCTCTTGATCCAGTGAGTTTGTGTTGCTGGCTGTAAGCAGGGTTTGGCAGCCTTCTGTGTGGAGTTTGCTACGTCTTTCCACTTGAGCACCAGGCCCTGGAAGATGTGTAATAACCCTCCAGCGTGGGCTTTGGGGCACTATGCTTAGGTAGGCGTGTGTAAGGAACTTAACGCTTTGCTTTTTTGCCCCAGGAATAAATGATACATCTCTTCCATGGCTTCTTGAGATAAGAGTCAGAGGGTAAAGCCCTTTATGATTTAAAGATAAGGTGGTTGCTTCAGTGTCAGCAGTGACCAGGCTGGTTCCAGAGGCTTAAAGAGAAAGAATACGTGCCTGTAGCTTATTATGGCACTTCAAGTTTTCAAGTTAGGGAAATGGCCCTCTGTCTAGTAAATTGTTGTTCCTTGATAAAGGAACAATGCTCTAATCTGTCTCTTGATAACATTTAATACCTTAGCCTTTTGAATCTGAGCATGTTAAGTATGCGGCAGCCTAAATGTGAAGTTTGGAGTGGTTACCTGAGGTTTTTAAATCGCGTAAATTGTGGTCGCAGGAACATTTTGGAAGCCCATGGAATTATGTAACAATTATATAAACTGACAGTTTTCCATTGGCACAGTTTAAAACCCGGGAATCTTTGCAGGTTCCCTGTGAACCAGCCCTTTGGTCCCAGCCAGGACGGGACGTGGCTGGGCAGGAGCAGACCCTGTGTGCTGGCAGTGGGTCTGGAGCTGGAGCAGTGCTGCCTGCTGTGGTCCTGTGCCCCTCCAGCAGCTGGGCTGTCCCCTGCAGTTCTGAACCGTTCATTTGGGCGTGTGGATGTTTCTGAATGAGCACAATGAAGATTTGTTGTGGGTTTTTTTTTTTTTTTGTTCTGAGTGGAAGCGGTTAATCTACTCGATTCATCTGTTAGCTGGAGATTTGTTTCTCGCAGCCCTGGTGCTCGGGGCACGGTTATCAGCGCGGAGCACTCCTGTCCCTCAGTGCTTTGCCATCCTGCTGCTGGAAGGCGCGGGACAAAGAGGGGATGTGGTGTCGGCCCGTTCTCCTGCACCGTGCTGAAAGGCAAGCGTGAGTAACGAGCAGCAGAAACACAACATCTGGCTGCTGGAGCTCAGCACTCTGTGAGTGTCCAGGAGGAAGCTCTCAGCGCTGTCACAGCTCCTCGCACTCACCTGTCCCTGCAGGGCCCTAGGTGCAGCCCTGCCTTCCTGCTGCTGGCTTTGCACAGTGCAGCAGTGATTCACCCCTCACAAACTGCAGCGAGGTTGCAAAGCAACCTGTCTTCTACCGTAAGGAATTTACAACCTAAGGTGCGTGGCTCATTCACGGGTCTGTCCCAGTCCCTTTAATGTGTCTTAGGGGTACTCTGTTATATTTAGCAATGTTTAACCTGTATCTGTTGCTTTTAATAGGCTGATAAGGCAGCATGAGCTAAGCTAAAGATATGCAGCCTTCCGATCTCGCTACACGCCGGTTAAAGATTGACACTCCAGTATGTAAACCTTGAAACATTAAGCTGTAATAGGTGTAGTATTTGTGCTCAGCGTCTCTTGAGGTGGGCAGGAGTTGGTGAGTGTAATACACGGTCGTATTACCCAGCTTTGCAGTGTTTACATTTGCAGCACGTTAAATTAGGTCTGAATTTGAGTAACGTGAGCATTAAAGGCTGTGCTGAGTGCTGGAGCCTGCTGCTGCTCAGTCGGGTACCCTCGTGGCACCAGTGAAGGAGTAGGATCTTTGCTCCTTTCCCCTACAGCTCTGTAATTCGTAGGACTAAAGTGATGGTATTAATTAGAGTTACAAAAGGGTTGACTTGTCCTTGCAAATTGTTCTGTTCTGAAGCACGTGTGACTGCTGCAGGTGGGTGTAGTTGGGATGGTCACTGGAATGAAGTGGATTTTTCCAGTGGGCCCATTCGTTTTGGCAGTGGTAGTTTTACGACTCGGCTACCGTAATTTCCTCTTAGGTACGGATTAATAAAACTTTTTTTTACTTTTCTCATCGTGTTTAGGAATCCTTAAAAAGCTGCATCTTAGAAGAGAGCTGAAGTAATTTCAGTTGACTATTTTTAGAGGGTAAAACGCTGAAAGCAGAGCTGAATGCTGCATCAAGGGAAGTATTCTGAAGCAGAGTTGCAAGATGTAATTACCTAGACTTGAAAGGGCCCCAGAGGATTCGTTTTGGCTGCAGAAGGTCTCTTCTGGTGCACCCGGTGCTGCACTTCAGGTAGGCTGGCATTCCACTGCAGCCATTCCAAATCCTGTTTCTCATGCCCTGAAAAAAGTTTTTCCATCAAGTCCTTTCCTGCTGGAGAAAATAAATGGCTTCGCAGCATCTTTGAGTCATATTTGGCACAGCTCTGCAGAAGTCTTCATTGTTTCTCACTTTCAGAAGAATAATGTAGGTGCGACCACGCTCACGGCCCCTGCCCCTGGGCTCAGCGTGTCCATAGGAGGAAATGTAACTGGAACACGAGCAGGGGAAAGGAGCTATGTAGCACTAAGGCAAGAGTGATTTCATCTTTTTGTGCTAAATGAACATTGTGGTGTGCACAATAGTTGAGTAATCAGCCTTTTGAGCTCTTCAGTTGAGCACGGTGTTCCGTCGGAAAAACTTTTTGGGAGCAGCTTTAGCTGTGATCTCCTGTTGAGATTGGTGAGATTTGCCTTCCCAGCAGCAAGTGCTGAGCGTGGAAAGGGGATGTGCTGGGCTGGGAAAGCATCACCACCAAAGCATCCCAAGGTCTGCGGTGTGTTACAGGGCAGCCTGCCGGAGCTCCGTGGGAAGCAACAAGCTTCAAGCTTTGAAACTCATTCCTTCATTGCAGATACCGATCTTAGCTCATCTTCTGCTTGGGAGTGTGTCAGCCTTATGGCAAAATGGCTTTCGTTGAGGCCGTTTGTAGGCTGGTATTCAGGAGCTTTTCCTCCTCTTGCCCTTGGTGAGCTGCTTCTTGGTGGAGAGTGGATTTATCGCGTTGCAGGGCAGGGTGTGAAGCGGGGTGGCAGCTGCTGTGTCTGCAGGCTTTAACTGGTTGTACCTTGTGCAGCGAGGTGCTTTTTGCCTTTGTAGTGATGGCATTCACGAGATGCTCTCCGTGAGAAGATGACCTGTCCTCCAGAAAAGAATTTTCTCAGCAAAATCTAAGAGCAGGTTTGTCATGGTTCCCCTTGCAGTAAAACTCTCTCCTCCACCTGGCTGGTCCACGCGGGGCTGGTGGCACCGTGCTGCAGGTTCTCATGAGATGAAAGGCTCAGAAGCAAAGCACGGCTGGTTTGTGGTTCCGTGCTGGTGTTGTTCCTCCAGGTGTGTCTGTTCTTGATCATCTCCATGATCAGAGGGAGCGGGCTCTAAGCCAGGGCCTCCGCGCCAACGTGAGAAACCTTTTTGTCCACAATTCAATTAGAGCATCAGAAGCGTGCTGCGCTGTGCGTGGTCGGTATCTGTATCTGCACACTGAATTTTATGCCTCGTCTTTCAGAGCTGGAGGGTGAGCATTTTTCCATCTCCTGGCTCCCTCAGTCCCTTTAAATGCTCTCTAGCAGGTTGCGCTCTTTGTAGGGGGCAAGGAAAATCTAAGAGTAGGTCACTGCCTTTCTAAGGGGCCTCTGAATTTGTCTCCACTTAAACGTAAAGTTTCTTATTCTGCAGCACAGTGCTGCACTGGAAATTCCTCTGTCCTCAGAAGAGTTCATTTTTTACAGACCCAGTCTATTGTTAAATCCAGTATTGTCTGCAATTTGGACAACTATTTCTGCATCTTGAATTCTTAATCCGGAGAGATTTGGATTTGTAGATTGAATAAAGGTCTTTACAAGTACTCTTATAAAAAGATTTTCTCATCCTGATGTTTCTGTGTTGTAGAAGACCTCGAAAAACCCCAAACCTTAGAATTGTGATGAAAATCATCGGGCATGGATCTCTCTTTTTTGGGGGGGAGGTGTTGCAATCCTTTGGTTTCACGCACACCAAGTGGAAGACGTGGATTTCAGATTGCAAGTCCGCGCTGGAAGGGTGGGCTCCAGCCTGAGTTCTCCAGCTGTTCCATTTGCTCGCTTCACGCCTCGTGTTGCATCCCTTGTGGTGGAATCCCAAGTGCTTCTTTGGGTGACGTTGGTTTGGTTCCGTGACCCTGGGGGGGGGGGGGCACCGTGGGGAAAGGAGCTGACCCCTCGTGCTTAGTGCACGGGCAGCTCTGCTGCTGGGAGTGAGCTGCAGCTGCTTGCTTCAGCAGCAAGGGTGGTGACGAAGGAATGGAGAAACTCCCGGGGGAGGTTTGCCTCCAGTGAAGCATCTGAGGGGGGCCAGCTTTCCTTGGGAATTCTGGTTTTAGCGCTTGGGCTGGTGGATTATGAGACGAGCCGGACCATTGTTACGATGCGCGCGCTGCTATTGAGTTACACGTTTAAATTTCTTCAGCCTCTCATCACCGACCAGATTTGGGTTTTGTGTACACAGTGACTAAGGAAGCATTCCCTGGGTGAGACTGGGCAGGAGGGCTCGGGGCCGAGCGCTGCTGCTGTGCCCCCCAGCCCTGACGCTCACACATTTCATTGCTTTGGCTTTACTGGTAGCAGGGGCTGACAGGGCACATTATAGGAGCAAAAAAAACAATCAAGAAGGGGCTGTGAGTGCTCACACTTGAAGGAACGAGGTGGCTGGGTGCTGTCGTGGCTGTGGTAAGGTGCAGTTGGCTGTTGGAGAGATTCTCTTTTCTCTGAAGAGCTGGCATTGCCTGCTGCCAGGAGCGGTGTCCTGCATAGCAGGGCTGCTGACTCCATCCAGCGTGCTGCTTCGGGTGGCTGCAGCCGTAAGGTTCCGAATAATTCCTAGTTTAGTTCCCAAATATTTAGCCCCTTTGTAATTAATTGATATTTAATTTGAATTCTTCTGTATTCAAGCTCTTGCATCCAAATAGGGAGCTGGCACGGGGAGGCAGTTTGTTACTACGCTGGGAGCCGGCCACTTGTTAAATAAAGCAAAGCGTGCAGAGCCAAGAGCTGGCAGAAGGAAAGCTTTCAGGAAAATGTAAAGGGAATTTCTTGGCAGATGTTTTTAACCTAAGAGCTTCTTACAGTGTCACCAGTGTAGAACGCTGTGCTGTAGGTTGTGCTTCTTGCCATCCCTGGAAGATGTGGGTTTGTGTTCACAAGCATTCCACTTGTTCTGCAGTCTCCTCTAGGTCGCCGCTGAAAGGAAGCCTACGGCTCCCTATCTATTTTCATTGGTCTTGGATTGCCAGGCACGTACAAGGGCCCTATTGTCAGGCATACATACAGGTTTTTAACAGGCAGTCCACTCCCCTCAATAATTTACAGTATTGATGAGCAGGGACAGAGGGTTTGAACGGGATTCAAGTACCCACGTTCTGGAAGGAGCAAGAGCAGCTGGTGGCTAATCTTTCTCTTTGCCTCTCGGAAGCACCACGTTTCCTTTCAGGCAGGTGGTGATGTGGGAGTTTGGAGATGAAATGGCGATGGGAATGCCTACCCCAGTGGGCTGCCCTCCCCTCTGTGCTCCCTTGCTCCTGATGCTGATAATGTTTCTCTTGCAGGTGAAGCATGCAACCAACCAGATTGTGATGAACTGCGCTGATATCGACATCATTACAGCTTCCTATGCGCCAGAAGGGGACGAAGGTAGGGTTGCTCTTCTGCTGGTGTTTTATGGTAATGTATTTTTGACACGAAGTGCTGTTGCCAACAGTTAACAACTTCAACAGAAAATATATAATTGGAGCAGCTAACGTGCCTGTAAGGCATGCAGTGAGTTCCCTAGCCTTCATTCTTTTCCCATTCCTGCCATTTTTGTTGTATTACCTCAAGCTCCCTCCATCCTACCCTCACGTTTGTGTGTCGTAGGCAAAGGGACGGCTGTTGTGACATTGTTTGTACAGCGGATACCTGCATAAAAAACATGGTCTGTGCCTATGGACTTGGCTGTACTGACAAAAGCTGCAGCAAGGGCTTAGCTAAGAACTGGATCAGGCGTAGCTCGCAGTAGGAAATGCTCATTGTGAAGGGTCTGAAAAAGTGCAAAAAACTTAGGAAAATTCTTCTCAATGTCTACTAGCATGTGGCAGTGTGGAAAGGGGTGATTGTGTGTGGGAGAGAGTGCAGGTCAGTGGAAGATGGGAAGTTCTTGGGAAACAAGGCAGCAGTACCTGCTGGTGACACGCTGTCACGGTAGTTGTTGTCATCACCAATTATATTTGGAGGAGATTTTAGCAGGCCCAAAAGGAGTTGTAACGATTAAAGGGCGAAATGATGAAGGTGTGGGAAATCAGCTGCTTGAAATGTAATGCTTTGGTAGTGTGCAAACATTTTCTGGCTGTCGTGGGGAGCCTCTGCTGCCCCAGGCATCGTAGTGCTTTGGTCCACGACGTGCCTCTGTTTCTTACATCCCTCAGACAACAAAAAGCTCTGCAGGAGGAAGAGTCCAAGGAGGAGGGTCACTGTCAAAGAGTCAGGAGGAACTGCATCAAAACCTGGTGATGAATTAAAGGAGTGAGCTTGGCCATGTTAAACTTCCCAGGTACACCTCCCCAGCAGCTGTTGGAGTTGGAGGGAAGGGCTGTGCCTGAGCCCCCGCACAAGGAACCTGCCTTTCCTGGGCTTGATTTCATCGGGACCATCTCATTCTTCTTGCAGTGCTCTCTCTGAAATAGCACTGTCCTCAGGCTAACGGAGTTCGATGTGGCAAGCAGAGCATCTGCAGGGAGTTCTTGCATTTCGATTGGTTTGATGCTTTTCTTTTTTAATGTCGTAGGAAAGAAAGCAGAGGTGCGGGTGTGAGCAGCCCCGTGCCCGAGGGATGCAGCTCGGGGTGCACGGGGAGGAGCTGAGCTGCTGGGGTCTGTTCCAGGCACCGTGCCCTAGGCCCACACCACCTACTGACTCCTTATTTTGCTGTTGAGAAAATGAAAACAAATGGAAAAGGTGCCTGAGAGTGATCGCTTTCCGCTGGAGCCAAGGAAAGTTAATAAAAGAGAGGGGATGTTTGGGTGTCATTTTTGTGTTTTCGGAGCTGATCTCGCCGTCCTTCAGGGGGTCTGCTTTTATATCCTTCAGCAGTGGTAGGCTCTCCTTGAGGTATTAATAGCAGAGCTTCATGGAGGCTTTTGTCTTTGAGATGGAGTAAATTGGGAGTCAGATTCTGTAGCTTGAATTCCTTCTTTCTGATCTCAGCTTGGCGTGGGCATGGTGTGCTCTGGACACGGAGAGCTTTGAGTGCAGCCCTCTGGCTGCAGTGTGGGCACTCACCTCTCCGACTGCTGTAGCATAAATATTTGAGGTGCACTTTGACATGTTTTCTGTAATTACAGCCCGGCTTCATGGGGTTAAAACATATCTTTCGGGTTGGTAAACTGCCAAATAGTATAATGGCTTTGGAAGTAAAATTGCATGAAATTGGCAGGCTGTTTGCTGGCACCTGTTGATACAGATCAAGTCGGTCTTACTAATGCTTCTATTGTGCGCAGCTTCTGGATGGTAATTTTATAACTGGTCTCCAAACTAGAATGTGAAATGAAGCAACAGAAATCAGCCAGATCAGCGGCGTTTGGTTGCTTCGATGAGCCTCCTTCATATTGCTTATGGAGAACGTTGGAGAGCGAGTAAAATTGCATGATGGTTTCTCCTTAAGGGCTGCGGTGAAAAATGTTCCCCCAGTTCCTTCTCCTCCCGTTTGTTCTTTGGGAGATGGAGGCAGCAGAGGGTTGGATTCGGCCTTTGGAATTTTAATGCGCGTTTCCAGGGAAATGAGATAACTTCCCAAAACTTGACGGGGGGCTGAGGGATGATGGCTGAAGTTTTCAAGTCCAGGTGCCGATTTCTGCTACGTAGCCCGCAGCTGAATGACAGCGAAGCATGGAGCAGGATTGATTGATGGTTCAGTACTTTGGTTTGGAATTTTTCTACTGCAAAGCACGGCGATGGGAAGCGGAGCCCGTGGCTTCGCTGTTTGTGTGAGCTCCATTGCAGTGGGCCACAGCTCCTCCCCAAGAGTGAGTTTTCCATTGCTGAGGGTACCTCTGACTTCTCCCAGCGGATGCAGTGAGCAGACCCAAGCAGGGCTGGCTGAGTGCTCTATCTCATCCTGCCGTGAGTGGGGGCTGTTTGCAAAACAAAACACAAAATCCCTCCCGCAGCCCAACCAGCCTGGGTAGGGCAGCGTTCTTCTACAGCCAGCCTGATTCCTGGCATTCCTCCTTCCACCATTTCCCCTTGGCTGTGTCATACATGGACGTCCGACATCGGTTCAAACCGCTGGCGAGGATCCACGTTTGTAAGCATGGAGTGCAGACTTTGGAATCATGAATTGACGTTTCCATCTTGTTCCCGTGCCATTTCGGGAAGTGCTTTGGAGGAAGACTTGTCATTGGGTTCAAATGCTGTTGTAAAATCTAATCCGTAGCGCTCGGAGTCCGGGTGAGCCGCTAGCTCTGCTTCGGATGCCTTTTTTTCCAAGGCAGCTCTTGCAGCTTTGTATTTTCTCATGCTACTTGGTCCAGACTGTGCACTAATGTGCTAGTGATTAACTTGCAACCTTGCAGTGCCAGACTCTCCCAAGTGAGCAGGCTGCCAAAACCGTGTTGTTCTCCTCAGGAGCTTTTGTGTTCAGCGCCGTTAGGAACTGGGGCAGCTTTTTACTGCAATTCCATCTTTCTTGTAAGTGCTTCTCTTCAACTACAGAAAGTGCTGCTGGTGGTTTTCCGTGCTCCTTTTTTGCTGTGGGTTTTATTATTAGTGCTGAGTCGTTATTTGAGAGAGTGTAACTTCGAATTTTTCATGTATATTCTAATGTGTTTGAAGGGGGTATGTGTAAGTAACTGCTTTGAGAGCTATGAGAGCTGCAGTTGGATGATGGGGAAGCATAAACAGGGAGGTATTGATTCTTCTATACTTTGGAAAGACAAACTCCAAACCAAAGTGCAGTGATGGGAAGCGGAGGCCGTGGCTTCGCTGTCTGTGCGAGTTTGGCTGCAACGGAACAAAGCTCCTCCCCAAGAGTGAGTTTCCCATTGCTGAGGGTGCAGCTGGCTGCTCCCAGCAGACAAACCCAAGCAGCTCTGTTGAAGTGGTCAATCTTACAGCAGATCTTGGAGCTTCCCAGTGCGGTCCAGGCTTGTTTTCCATCCTGGAAAGATCCGTGTCCATTTGCACAGCTCGAATCGTGTCGTGGTGTTGCCCTGCCCGCGGGCCGAGCAGCGCGGTGTGAACCCAGCACTCGTGTGCTCTGTGAGCAGAGCGTGGTGTTGGCTCTGCCTTCAGGCTGGGAGCCTAGTGTTGCAGGAAAAGAACGCTTCCAGTGTTTTCATGAAAAAAACAACAACGTGTCTCCGATTTCTTTTGCCACCCGTAGAACAACTTATCTCAACATCTTGAGAACGCTTGGGCTGCGTACCTGGGTTCCTGTAGTGACACCTGGGCAGGGAAGGCAGGGCATTCTATAAATTGCAGCCTTGTTTTAAGCAAGCTTTTCACTCCGAGTTGCACGGGCCATGAGTGGTAAGCTGTTCTTGCATTGGGCGTTCGCCTCTGCGTGTGGCAGCACTTGGCAGTGCTCTGTTTTGTCCCCTTTTTTCTGTGATTGTACAGAAAGCAGAGCGTGTTGCTGTGCGTTGCAGAGGCTGTTTGCTGGATCTTTCCTCCTGGGTCAGTTTTGAAGAGCTCTCTGGACCTTCTGCACCATTTCAGCACCCAAACCACGTTCTCCTGTCGGATTGGGTGATGTCAGTGGATGGGGTGGGCAGCACATGCTGGGAATGCTGTCACTCGACACTGGTTTGGGCATTGCCTGGATCTTCACAAACTGTTCCGACCTGCCACACACTCACTGTGTCAAAGAACCTGGAGTTACACACCAGGATTCCTGCACGGCGAGGTGTATTGCCGTGCCCAGGGTTACCCAGCTCCTTCATTCGAGGCACTGACACGCGGTCGCTCTTTCTGCTGATGTGTTTTGGTGCAGCTTTGCATTCCTTAGAGATAGCTAGTTACTGCAGCGCTTAATTATAGGGTGACGAAGGTAGCAGGACTTGCACAGCGAGGCCCTGTGCAGCTATTTTAGATCTGTGGTTGGAGGAGCACCGTTGTGCATGGCTTCGGGTGCTGTGGTGGCACTGGGGGAGCACTGGGAGGAGGTGGCTCCCTGTCCATGGGCTGCAGGCAGCTCAGCTCTGCCTGCTCCCTCCCCCAGCTCTCCCTCCTGCTCTCATAGTTCAGATGTTTGCATCTACAAATAGAGCCCAACGCCGCGTGAATGCCAGGCTGCTTAATCTTCCAGTTGGTTTGGGATGCCCGTGCTGCACGGTGCACAGTCTCCAAGGTAGGTGTGTGAGTCCCAGGACGAGTTTTAAAGAAACTCAACGTTGAGTTTTTCTTAGTGGTTGAAACCAAACGGAGCCACCCTGCCTTGGGTATTAGTGTGCTTTTCAAACCAGCCCACCCATTATTAGTTAAATCATATGCATTCTGCTCGGGATAATTAACAAGACTCCTGCTGCACTAATATAAACATTTAATATCGAGGGAGAACAGTGCCATTTTTTCTGCTGTCTTCAAGGGTTGGAGTAGCGTTGCACAGGCTGCTGTTGTTGCTGCACATTTGCAGGTTGGCAGCACAGCTGAAGTCCATGCTGCGTGCAGGGAGGTGGTGGGCTGTGGCTGCACCCCCTGGAGTAAATGTGCTGGATTCAGGTCTGCAGCAAGGTGATGGCATTTCTTGGACTGCTCGAAACGATCCTTCTGGATTATTCAAAACCTTCATTGATTTGCTGTGGGATTCAGCTGATCCAGTTCATCTTCAGTGCTCAGGGGTCGCACGAGCATCACCGGATCGTGTTTCAAACAAAATCTGTTTCTCTTTCAGAGGTACATGCCACGGGGTTCAACTATCAAAATGAGGATGAGAAGGTTACCCTCTCCTTTCCCAGCACCCTTCAGAAAGGTAAGAGAGATTCAGGTGCTTTCAGCTTGCTCTGCCCTGGGTGTTTATGGTGCTTGGATTAGTGAAGCTGGAGCAGCAGCTGTGTCCCCTGGAGGCTGAGGGAGCAGGACCTGAGCTATCAGCTATCAAGCTGAAGTAGATTGAATTCTGAGAATACCTTAAAGTTGGAGTTCCCTCTTCTAGCAGAAAGAATGCATTTCAAGGAGGTGCCAGAAAAAGTTGCTATTGACCCTAGGAAGTGCTTTGCTGATCTCTGTGACTGTTCAGTGAATGGGTACTTACAACAGTGCAGATTAACACCTGACTTAAGAAACCTCTTTTACAAGGTCCCTTTGGTACTAAAATCGTTAAGATTAATGGGAACCAGAAATGATAAGATCACTTTGCCTGTGGGGGGGAGCCTGGAACCGGAGAGTTTGTTTCCTTAATGGCAGTGTTTGCTTCTAACACCGAAGGTGACTCCAATTATTTACCTGCTATTGGGCTCACGAGCTATTTCTGTCACATGCTGATGATCTGTTCTGCTCTTACTGAGGAAGAGCTAACTTGAGTTGCTGCAGTATTTTCCTAGGCTCGAATGCACTACATCGTTTGAAACTATAGTTTTTTGCTGTACTGGGTTTGTGGATTGAAACTTAGCTCCTTGGTTCGGGTGAGGTGGTTTTGCTCCATCTTTTCAAACACAAATGTAAAGATGGTCGGGTGATAAACTGCTCGTGTTCCATTCTGTGGGATATTGGCACGCTGCCTTTCTGATCGAGATCAGGTTTTCCACTTTTACACTGGGACATCGAGGGCAGGATAAATCCTGAGACTAATTGACTTAGAAGCTTGAATGCAACCAGTGCTCCACTTTGGCGCTGGCAGTAGGTTTTGGGGATGAATGGCCACATCCTGTGTTTTTGCAAGTTTACCCAGGAGCTGTGGGATCAGACTTGTCAGATGCCTTAAGGTAGATCTGTCCTGGTTCCTGTCTTGTGTTTAGAGGATGAGGAGGAGTGCTGCAGGAACCTTGCAGGAATGTTACTGCTCTGTGCTATGGTATCTCTGGCTTTGCCTGCACTGGTTTTGATGCTTAGCTCTGCTGGATCTCACTTTTACATCAGGAGAGCAAAGGGTTTGGGGGAGACAGGCAGAAAAGTCATGGGTGGGGATGAACTGAAGGGCCATCTTCAGAAAGGCAGCGGGCCAGCTGAGAAGCCTGGGCCAAAGAAATGCTCTGTGGTGTCTGCATAACAATGTCCAACCTGTTTCTGTTGCAGGGACGGGAACGCTGAAGATAGACTTCGTAGGGGAGCTGAACGATAAAATGAAAGGGTTTTACCGAAGTAAATACACCACCCCCACTGGAGACACGCGCTATGCTGCTGTCACTCAGTTTGAGGTAGGGGCTGTATTGCTGTTTTCAAGGCATGTCATCCCTGTGCTGGGCTTTGTTCTCAGGAGCAGCACGGGCCTGGTTTCCTGGCTTTAGCTCTGTGCTCTGGGTTAAAAAAAAAAAAAATGCATTTTCATTTTGCTTCTTGTGGATGGGCAGTGCTAAAGCTATCCTTTACGTTGTGTCTTGAAGGTCAGTGCATTCTGGATCTGGCACGTTCCCCAGCCAACAGCCGTGCTGCTGTGTGATGCGTTCTATAGAAATAAAATAGATGCAGTGTTTAGAAACACCTATTGATGTGGATGTGGTCAAACACATCTGTGTAACTCGCCTTGGCGAAATATATCAATTTTTAATTAGAACGTTCTGCCTTTATCTCAGCATCTTAACGACATCCAGAACGCGAGCCAGAAAATGGCTCGAGCGTTATGTAATGGTCATAATGGCAGAACCTCATCCCACGTTGTGATTTCCTAGCTGCCTGCCTGGTCACTTGGAAGCAGGGAGTGCTTACCTCGTGCTTGCAGAGAGGTTCTTTTGGGTGCAGGTTGGTGCTGGGATGTGAGCAGGTGGTCCTGTGCATGCTGCCTGGGGGCTCTGCTTTCACATGACTGAGCTTTGCTCCTGTCATGACTCTGCTAAATTCAGCTCGGACTGTAGAATTCCATCAGAGCACGCAGTGCTTTTTAGCTGCTGTTACAAAGGGAAAAAAAAATAGAAGGGAAATAAACTATCGTGGTAGTAACAGAATGCTCTAGTGTAGGGGTCAGGGTCTCAGTGAGGAGACTGCACAGTGCCCTCACCACTAGCCATCATTCACCCAGCTTCTTGCCCGTTAAAATACATTGAATTTTTGTATGTTTCCATTGCAACAGCATCTTGTGATTTCTTTGCTTAATGTTTTTACTTCTTTCAGGCTACTGATGCTCGCAGAGCTTTCCCTTGCTGGGATGAGCCTGCTATTAAGGCAACTTTTGATATTTCACTGGTGGTTCCTAAAGACAGAGTAGCTTTGTCAAATATGGTAAGTTCTTGATACGCCAACTGTCTTCTGACTAAAACTAAAATAAAGGCAGCTGCCCGATGGAAAGTGAAGGGCACTTAGGAATGTAATCTGCCTTACTCGCTATGAGTAAGCATGTCTAAATTGAGAGAAGCCTTAAAAGATGATATTGTTATTTCAGATGCTACACAAAACCTAAACAGACCTTACAAACCACAGTGGTGCGTGTTTGTTTTTTTAGCTAAAGTCTAGCATATGTCATGCCACGTGCTGCTTGGTGAAGAGTGACTGGGGTTGGGGGGGGGGAACAACCAACCCTTTGCATGTTTGTATAGCTGCTGTAACTTGAGATCAACAGGCGTGTGTTTTGCCCTGGAGAATTTCTGAGCAGAATTAGGGTAAGATGTGCAAGGGAAAGTGCTTCTGTCGCAAATACGAGTGGGCATTTCCAGGTTACTATTTTAAACGTGGTGCAGGTATTTCTGGAATGTGCTTGGGGAGAAGAGCATGTGAGTTTTAAAATGGGCTTTGTTTTATTTTTATTTTTTTCTTGATTTCCGTGATGTTCACTTGTAACCTGGAAGGTCTGGCTTTGCTCCCTGACCACGTGGTTATGATTTCAGTTTCAGTAGTTTGGTAAAAGCCTCGTGCCTTACTGGGAGCTGGCTAATATCCTCTTTGGAAGGCAGCAGCTGATAGCTAACACGTTCAGCTGCCTTTCCACTAATAGAATATTAGTGTGTATATTATAGAAGCACGTCTCCATACATGATGGGGCTTATTTTAGCGACGGGGGGGGGGAACTACGCTGTGATCTGTACTTCAAAATCAGGGAACTTCTTTCATGTGAAACATGTGATTCCTAACGACGGGGTGCTCAGCCCCGTGCGTCGCAAAGCAGTTTCACTTCCACGAAACCTCACTGCTTCTCTTTCACGTTGAAGAATGTCATTGACCGGAAGCCCTACCCGGATGACGAGAACCTAGTGGAAGTCAAGTTTGCTCGCACCCCCATCATGTCGACGTATCTGGTGGCATTCGTGGTGGGAGAATACGACTTCGTCGAGACCCGGTCCCTCGACGGCGTCTTAGTGCGTGTTTACACTCCCGTGGGCAAGGCCGAGCAAGGAAAGTTTGCATTAGAGGTAAATGCACCCCGGGTGATGTTGTTAGTGCTGCTGTGAGCTCCTGCAGGCCGCGTGTGCCTCTCTTCGGGTGGCGTGGATCTGCCCGAGCTTTGGGAGGGTGTTCTGCTTTGATGGCTTGATGTGGAAGGAAGCTTCACTTGTGGGCAAACTCGTGTCTCTAATGAGAAAAGAACACACGTCTCACTTGAGTCGTTTTAATGTAACGGTGCGGGCTGTGATCCAAAGATGGTGAGGAATACTGAAGGGAAGGGTACAGCCTGGGAGCAAAAGGGGATGGGAGTCTTCCAAAGCATTGTCCTCTGGAAGCTGGGAGTGAGGCTCCTCGAGGAAAGCTTGTGCGTGCTGCTCTCGTAGGCTGGTCTTGGCCATCAAGAAGCTTTCGGTTTTACCAGTTGTTCCAAGTTAACAAAGTATTGACCAGCTTTCTCCTCTCCTCTCTTCCAGGTTGCTGCTAAAACTCTGCCTTTTTATAAGGATTACTTCAATGTTCCTTACCCTCTTCCTAAAATTGATCTCATAGCTATTGCAGATTTTGCTGCCGGTAAAGTAACTCGCTTTATTGGTGAACTGTATTTTGTTTGAATTACAAACATTTAGGAAGAGGTGTGTATCCATATCAATAAACCTTTGTATTTATTTTATAAAGGTGCCATGGAGAACTGGGGCCTTGTTACTTATAGGTATGCTGTTAAAATACTGTCTTTCCCCTCCTTTGTTCACTAACTCTTAGAAGTAACTGGATTAGCTGTAGGGAGCTGGCGTCGTCCCACATAAGACCAAGCCAATACCTTCAGCTCTTGCTTCACTTTGAAATCGTGGTGACTCCTGCAGCAGCGTGCGTTACGACACAACCCTTAGGAAGGCAGGAGTGAGCTCAGCGAGCACTGTCCAAGGGTGGGAGGGTTCTGGGCTGTCTGGCAGCACGGCCTGTTCTCCAGGAGAGCTCCCTTGGCTGTTTTTTCCCCATCCAAATTCCGCGCTTACTGGCGTGGCTGGAAGGGTTTCTTCTTTTAGGTTGCAGGCAAGTTGGTAAATTTAGCAACCACATGATTATCATGTAAACGAGCAACACTAGCTTGCCTTCCTTTTCAGTTTTTTTTTTTTCTTTTTAATGTTCATCTCATCAAGCTTTTGTACCCGCGCTTGATGCCCGTCCGTGATCCGTGCGCGTCGTTAGACTGATCCTCCTTCCTTTTGTACCTTGGGCTTGTAAGCTTTGGACTTCAGTCCTGAAGCCCTTCGGATTTCTTCTGCTAAACTTTGAATTTGGCCTTAAAAAAAAAAAAAAAAAAAAAAAGAATTGCAATGATGTTGTGAGTCCAGGTTTACAATCCCCTTTTTTACTTAATACAATTTTGACGAAATCTTGTGCTTCCAGTGGGGGAAACAAACAAACAAACAAACAAACACAAAACAACTCCTTGTCTTGGATGAGTAGAGTTTTCTTTAAGCCTTCCTTAATTTTTGCTGCTCTGTTTTTTCCCCTTTTTACGCTCGGTTTGGCACGCTTGCCCTAATCGGGGCACCTCCCGTGTTTGGAGCTGCACGTTTTGTCCCCTTGGAGCCGTGGCCACCCCACCACGTCCTGGTTGCAGTGGGGTGCTGGCAGAGGAAGGTTGCGTGCCTGAGCTGGGAGCACTTGTGTGCACGTGCGCTGTGCGTGGAGGACCTGTGTGTCCGCAGGGTGTGTGTGTGATGCTGGGCAGAGCAGGGCTTCCTTGGGGGGCGAGGGAGGCAGAGGTTTGCTGCACATACACCGTGCAGTGCAAAGGGACTCTCAGTTGAGGTGAGACTTGTCGTGTCCCCCCTTCCTTCCTAGATTATGTAGGGAGCTATTTTATAAGTGAACGTAAACTTTCTCGTTCCTGCTGGGGTTATTGCCCTTGTCTTCTTGCATGCCGTGAGGAACTATTGCTCCAAAGCATTCCAGTAACTGTGGAACTTACCAAAACGACGTCTAAACTGAAAGAGCTTTTGGTTTTTTTTCAGTTGTGCTGCTCACTCTGTAGCTCATTTAGGCTATTTAACCTCCTTCTGTTTGTGTTTTTTAAGCTAGGCTTGTTTCCCTCTCTTCAGTTACCTTTCTCTTTTAAATACAGGGAGACCGCGTTGCTCATTGACCCCAAAAATTCCTGTTCTTCATCTCGCCAGTGGGTTGCTCTGGTTGTGGGACACGAACTTGCTCATCAGTGGTTTGGAAACCTCGTGACCATGGTATCGAACAGTTCCAAATTCTCCCAGTTTGCTTTGACGCGTGCTTCGTATCGTTATTGTTAAGTGTCCTTAGTAAAAGTGTCCTGGAATAACAGACTTATTTATTAAAAAAAAAAAAGTGCTTTATTATCAGTTCCTTCTCTACTAGTGTGTCCTGTAAAGGCATTTCTAGGTCTTTTCTAAGACAGGGGAAGGCAGAGCATGCTGATCGCTCTCTGACTTCTTCCTAGGGAGGAACTCATGCTCACAGGCGTTACCTGTTTCTCTGCCCTGTGCTAAATTAGGACACTGCCAGCTTCTCCTTGCTGCAGCCTTGTTGCTAGTTGAGTGAAGCCCTTGGAATCTCGTTCTTTATTCCTCCTCCTCCTCCTCTTCCAGGAATGGTGGACCCATCTTTGGCTGAACGAGGGCTTTGCCTCCTGGATCGAGTACCTGTGCGTCGACCACTGCTTTCCGGAGTACGACATCTGGACTCAGTTTGTTTCTGCTGATTACACGCGAGCTCAGGAGCTCGATGCCTTAGACAACAGCCATCCTATCGAAGTAAGTTTTGCCCTTCCTCCTGCTGAGCTCCCTTTTTTTCTTGTCAGCCGGATGGGAGTTTTTTGTTCCCTGTTGAGAAAGAGCTGTCCAGTCATTGGTAACGCAAAGGAAAATCCAAAATTGCATTTACATTTGTGGATTTTCCTTCATTACACGTGCACGTTCTTCGATGAGAAAACTCCTTAAGCAACAGCACAAACAAGATCAGAATATTGTGGTGCTTAACTCACTGGCAATTCTCCTCCTCATCACAGGTTAGCGTTGGCCATCCATCCGAAGTAGATGAAATATTTGATGCTATTTCTTACAGCAAGGGGGCATCTGTAATCCGAATGCTGCACGACTACATTGGTGATGAGGTAAATAGCCTGCTGTCAGGAGCTAGCTGTAGGCAGGCTGCTTCTGTGTGGTTTTGGGGCTGTATTTGAGCTTACCTGGGAGAAATAAGGCGATGGGGAAAATACAGAAATAGAATTATTTCAGTGCTAAAATCTGGCTTAAGGAAAAAGGCATTGAAGTTATTCCTTCTGGCAGCATAGTTTAGGAGGGAGTTGCAGGTGTACGTATCGACCCTGGGATTCTTTGATTCTTGAATCTAAATGCAGCATGGAGGGAGGGCAGAAGGGCTGTGGTACCATTACATGTCTTCCATTGTATGTCCCCAGGACTTTCGGAAAGGAATGAATTTATATTTAACCAAGTTCCTGCAGAAGAATGCAGCCACAGGTAAGCGACGATTATTGCATGATGGAGAAAACTGATCTCTGGAGACAAAATACCTAGAGCCCATTTGGTGGTTTCTTACCTAGCTGGTATAACAGCTGAGTAACTGAAAAGCAGGGAATCGTGGGCTCGTTTCCAGTTTCATACAATGTTCCCCTGCACAGCCAGAGTTCAGCATCCTCTGGGGGTTCTGTTGCTTGGATGAGGCAGGACCTGCACCCACCGGTGGCGGGCACATCCCCGTAATGAGCTGACTTAGAAATGGAGCGCACTGTGCTGGGCAGGATTGATTGCCTGGATGAGTAAACAGTTCAAAGTCTGCTCTGACATCTCCCAGTGCTTTCCTTCCTTACACCTTTTATTGGCTCTCAGTCATAAACGCAGACGTGGACGCTCGGCCTCGTGCAGTCTGCGTGGCTCGGTTGGCTCTTTTGGCGTAGTAGATGAAAACTTCAGGAGAGGACTCTTCTTTTTTATCACTTTACATATCCAGAATGGACTGATGACATGCTTTTAGTTGCCGTGAAGCTTTCTCCTCGCCTGCAGATGGTTTCAACCATTTCCTTTTCCTTGCCTGTCATCTTAACAACTTGATAACAGGGCAGTGGAGATCACAGTGGGCAAATGGGGGCTGTGCTGCAGCTCCCACCCCCCAGGGCCCCATAGCGTAACAGTGTCTGACACAGTGGGGCTCAAGGATTCCTTAATCAGGCTTTTCTTCTACAGAGGACCTCTGGGAAAGCCTGGAAAAAGCTAGTGGTAAACCTATTGCTGCTGTGATGAATACATGGACCAAACAAATGGGATTTCCGCTCATTTATGTGGAAGCTGAACAGGTGAGTTGTGCAGTAATTCCCCTTATAGCGATTTTTCTTTCTTCCTCCAGTATTTCAGCTCAAATATTCTCCCTTCAGCTGTGTTTAAGATCAAATGTGGTGGTTTCCAATCACTTAAAAATGCCTCTCGGACCGGAGCGTGGTGCAGTGAATTGCTTTGTGTAGCGACAGGTCTGTTTCTACAGGGAGGGGAAGAGGAGGAACCGGGTGGGAAGTGAAATGGAGTGGATCCACAGGCACTTTAGGCCGTGTGCCTGGAGTTTGCTGACATGGCCTGTTTGCTTTTTGTGTGTGAAAAGCTGGGGGTGGGGGCAGTGGAATATCTGCTCTGGTCCCCTCCCCACGCACTTGGCTTCTCGCTCCAGCTTGATTGCGCTTCCTCTGCGACATCGCGGGCTGAGCGAGGGGTAGTGGCTTGGAAACTGAAACCAGACCCCAAAAAATCAATGGTAATCAGGGCACGCATGTCTCAGCAGCAGCAGCGATGAATAAGCTGGAATGAATCCTTGAGGTAGCTTCTGTCTGTGGGGGAGAATGGAAGTCACTGCAAATTTAAGGAGCGCACAGAAGTTGTGATGCACGGAAGCTGGGACGAGGTGGCCCGTAGTTCTTTCCTCCTATAACTCCACAAACGTTGAAATAAGTTGCAACTCTTGAAAAATCCAATTGATTTTATTTCTGTTTTTTTTTTTTTAGCAAGAAGACGACAAAGTCTTGAAGTTAGTCCAGAAGAAATTCTGTGCCAGTGGACCATATGCTGGTAAGATGGGCGCTGGGAGCAGGAGCAGGGTGCTCGTCCCTCTCTGTGCAATGGCAGTGCTGCATGATTTTGGGTGATCAAACAGCTGCACTGCTTGGATTCAGGTGTTTAAGTATTTGTTAAGACTCCAGAATTAATACGAAGCTGAGTGCTCTGACACTTCCCATGTCCTCCTGCTGTGGTGGATGGCATTCAGCTGCAGTCTGTGGTTCAGCTTTCGTGCTGAGGCTCTTCTCTTCCCATGCCTGCTTTAGGGCCAGTGCTGCCATCTGAGGAGCTCTGTAAGCTCCTTGTATTATGGCTGTGAATAAATAAAAATGCCTCGTATGGAAGTCAGCTGTATTTTAAGATGAAAATTCTGCCTATTTCCTCTGCTTATGGAAATTCAAGTGTTGGGCTTCATAGGTGATGTAGAGACCCGTGGTGCTGGACCCTAGAACTGCCCTTTTCCTTCAGGTTTTTGTCAGCTTAAATTTGAACACACTGACAGCAACTGCTGCCGAAACTTCAACCTCACCCAGAGTTCCTCAGTGTGTGCACACCCTTTTTCCTTAGGCCTTCCTTTTTTTTTTTTTCCTTTGGTTTCCTCTTTTAGGGGAGGATTTCCCTATGTGGATGGTCCCCATAAGCATTTGTACAAGCGATGACCCCACCAGTGCCAAAATGCAAGTGCTGATGGACAAGCCAGAGCTGACCTTGGTTTTGAAAGATGTTAAACCAGACCAGTGGGTGAAGGTGAGTAGCCACAGGGGAGCAATAAGTTGGGTTGTCACTGTCACCCTCTCCTGCATTTCAGTTTCCTCTTCCCTCTCTTTTCCCCTGCAATCTTGTATTTCTTGTGCAGGGGCCTCTCTGTGCTACTGCTGGTTATTGGCTCCTCTCAGTAATGCTCAACGTGGTCCTTTCCCTTCAAACCTTTGTTTCCATGGGCAGTGCAGACAATGTAAACTGGAAGCTTCTCACCCAGAAAAACAGGGTCCCATTAAGCAGAGGCAGCTTTTCATTTTAAATACCGTGGCTTTTTCAGTATCCCGTGGCAACTGCGGTTTAGTTCAAGTCCGTTGCGAGCAAGAACAGTCCTGTTCATTTCTCGTTAGCGTGAAGGTTTGCAATGGGTTTTACCAGGCAAGGAGGAATCTGCAAGTGGAAAAAAACAAACCCACTGCTGAGATGTGCTGCAGACACGGGTCAGAAACAGGAGCTGAGAACGGGAAGGCAGCGACTGACTGGAATTATTGCTGCGTGAACTAACGAGGTTTAGCACAATGGTTTGTGAGCTGGAGCTGTACTCTGAGTGGTAACTCCATGAAGCAGCAGGAGGAGTTATTCTCCTAAACCAGATCTTTGCCTGCCTTCCTGGAAACGCTTGCAGGCAGCAGCACGCAGTTCCTCAGCCCCACGACGTGGGACTTGCTCTCATGCAGGGCAGGGACACTTGTTCTCCTTCCTCCAGTTCTGTGTCAGGGTCCTGTTGAGCAAGTTGAGGTGAGGTTCCAGCAGTCACACGTGCAGCACGGGCAGTCTCCTGCGCTGTGTTTTCCCTGTGGTTTCTCTTTCCTCCTCTCTCCCAGCCTGTTTCCTCCTGCCAGCTCTCTCTCCTCTTCCATCCCTCTCAGGGTGCGCTCCTTAGTTAAAAAATGCTTATTTTATTTTCCCTCGTTTTTCATCTGTTTCTCTTTGGTGCTTTTCAGCTGAACCTGGGAACAGTGGGCTTCTACCGCACGCAGTACAGCCCCGACATGCTGGAGAGTTTAATACCAGCCATCAAAGACCTCTCCCTCCCCCCCGTGGACAGGCTCGGCCTGCAGAACGATCTTTTCTCTCTGGTAAGCAACCCGTGCTGCTCTGTCTAATCATGAGAGCTACGTGGTGACAGAAACGGGTGTTTGAAGAGCCGGCCTGTGTTCCTGGAGGCAAAGCACCCTGCTATTACTGCCTGCATTTCACTGTTAACTCACTCGACAAGACCAGGCTTGTTTCTGAGGCTTAAACCCGATGGGAGCAATCAGTTTCTAACTCCCCTCTTGCTGGTTTTTTTTTGGAGGGGTGCTTTGTTTTGAGGATTTTCTTGTAATTGATCAAATTAGGGATGTTTTAATTACCCCCCCTCCAAGCCTTCATCCAAGACTTTATCAGCGCTGTGCTGCAGCCAGTAGGGTTTGTGATGTGCTCCCCTGGAGGAGGTGGCTGCTGGGGCTTCTTAGTGCTCCACAGCAAGGGATTGCCCCAAAAGCAGGCAGTGTTAGCTCTGAGCAGTGCATTGCTGTACTCTGTACTTCAGGTTGGGCTTTTCTGTTCCTTTTTTTGGTTGGCAGAAGCATGGAAGGTTGGAACCATGTGGGTTTGCTGCCCTGTCCCTCTAGCTTCAAAGCTTGCAACTTGTTGTGGCTTAGTTGAGAGGGTTTCAAAGCGTGGCCTGGATTCCTTCCCAAATACTGCAGGACCAATGGGTCAAATGATAGTAGTAATACACACAGGAGCAGTGTGTTACACTCCTTTATTTTAGTAGAAATCGATTTTTCACCCCCCCCCCCCCCTTTTCTTTACCATAAGTTACTGGTCTGGTTCCAGATGAAGCAGTCTGGTTGGAGAGCTGTCACCTGCCCTGAGCATAGCCATCTCTTCCTGGTGCTGGGAGGCAGTGCAGCTTTTCCCTGGCATAGGTAGAAAGGCAGTGCTGCTTGTGCTTCCAGGAGAAGCTTTACACCCTCAGCTGAATGGGGAGCAAAACCGAAACCTCTTACAATTGTAGGCTCAAACAAGCTGTCAGTGGGTGTAGTATCTGGCTGAGAATAACCCTGGAGGTTTGTGATCTCTCGCCAGCTCTGCTTCGATTTCAAGCGGCTAAATCTCGTTGTCTGTTTCCCTTTTGCAAAATGCAATGCTTGTCATGGCATCACCAGCTCCTGGTGAAGCTCTCAGCTGTGTATGGAGAGCACTGAGCACGCAGCCGAGGTGTGAGCTCACCTTGGCACTGCCTGATTTACAAGGCAGCGAGCTCTTGGATGCCTGAATTCTGCTTGGAGGTAAAACTAATGTGTGTCTTTTCCTCTCCCAGGCCCGAGCTGGAATCATTAGCACTGTAGAGGTTCTAAAAGTCATGGAAGCTTTTGTGAATGAGCCCAATTACACTGTGTGGAGCGATCTCAGCTGTAACCTGGAGATTCTCTCAACTCTCTTATCCCACACAGACTTCTATGAGGAAATCCAGGTGTTCGTGAAAGATGTCTTTTCACCAATAGGGGAGAGACTGGGATGGGACCCCAAACCTGGAGAGGGTAGGAGAACTCACCGCTGGGTTTCACAGTGTGGTTTTGGGGTTTGAAATAAATCAGCCATCAAAATGCTGGGAATGGCAAAGGGAGGAAGGGCTGAAGTAGGCACCGGGGGGTGTCTTGATGCTTAAAAAGCCAAACACGAAGCCTCCAAACATCTCTCTTTTCTCAAGTGCCTGTTAAAATGGTAAAACCTTCCCCTGCCCAGTCAGTGGCTGATGTCAATCTCTGCTCTAGCTTAGAGCACAGCAAACTGCTCGGGCTGTCGGGGTGGGACGCTGTGTATGTTCATGCTCGTTTGTCCCACTGTGGATCCAGCAGGTTGCTTAGCATTACCAGCCCAGCTCGCATGGCAGGCAGGGCGTGCTGTGTTTGGTCCAGAATTTTATTTTCCTGATCCTCTTCCCATTTAAAAAATAAAAAAATTCTTCCACTGGCACCGAGGAGAGCGGGAAAGTCCTAGTTTCTTTAGGTATCCCCTCATATGGGGAAGGATTATTTTAGAGCTCTGTCCTTATCAGTGAAGGCGGAAGGATTGAAGAATGACCTTCATTAACTTAGTTGCTGGTTGCCTCCAAATAATTGTTTTCTCCTTCTCATCAGGTCATCTTGATGCCCTTCTGAGAGGTCTGGTGTTGGGCAAACTAGGAAAAGCTGGGCACAAGGCAACATTAGAAGAAGCCCGACGCCGGTTTAAAGAGCACGTGGAAGGAAAAAACATCCTGTCTGCTGATCTGAGGAGCCCTGTAGGTTATCACAGGGTCTGGTTCCCACGTACACTGACACAGGAACGGCTCCGGTCTCCCAGTGGTGTTGGTTTTGGAGGCTGGTGGACAAGGGCTGAGCGTATTTGAAGTGCTTACTAGCTAGCTGTCACGTGGCACAAAGCTTTCTTGCTCTCTTGTTTTGCTGTAGTTGAAATTAAGAGAGGGATTGGCAGAGGGGTTGGCAAATTCTTTCTGAAATCCAGTGCTAAAACAAAAGGGATCGGCGCAGCAATCGTCCAGCTCTGCTCACCTGTCTGGGATCCGGCCCAGATCCTAGCAGCTGTTTGCTGCAGAGCCCTGGTTAGCTTTGCATCTCTACAGGTGTGATCTGTGAAGGATGTCTGTGCTCTCTCCTAGGTCTACGTCACTATTTTGAAGCACGGAGACAGTACTACTCTAGACACCATGCTCAAGGTGAGCGCGCTCTCCTTTCTCGACACCACCAGCTTATGCAGTGAGGAGCTGAGTGTCCCGAATCTCCCACCCTGCAGGTTCATCCTCTGAGATGGAGTTTTCTCTGCAGCTGAGCCCAGCTGGGTGATGCACAGACGATGAGATCACTCGGCCTTCATTGTGTCCCTTGGTCCTCGGGTGGTGTGAAATTGCCACCTAGCGGATTGCTGCCTCTCGTTGTCGGGTTATTTTTCCTTGCTCAGAGGCACGGTTCTGCTTGGCCTTTATATATAAACAGTGGTGAAGAGCAGCTTGTTACTGACGGTACTTTCTGCTCATGCCTATGGAATGAGATCCCTAACGTAGATAACCGTGGTGTTATTCATGAACACGTTCAGTTTGTCAGATGTTGTGCTTCAAGACGAACCCAGCAGCGTCAGCAGCGCGAGGTGAGAGGAGGCCACTTGGTTTCTGTGCTAACACTGTTTGCTCTGCCTTTGAAGCTTCACAAGCAAGCAGACATGCAGGAGGAGAAGAACCGAATCGAGCGCGTTCTCGGAGCCATCTCCCAGCCAGAACTGATTCAAAAAGTTCTCACCTTTGCACTTTCAGTAAGTCCTTGGGAAAGCTGTTGTCTCACTTGTCAGCAAGGCGTGAAGCCGACGCGCTGCGGTTGCTGAAACAGTTTGGAATGATGGTTGATGCTTTCACCCCCAGGAAGAGGTACGTCCCCAGGACACGGTGTCTGTCATCGGAGGAGTGGCAGGAGGCAGCAAGCAGGGGAGAAAAGCTGCTTGGAAGTTTGTACGGGACAACTGGGAGGAGCTTTATAATCGATACCAAGGTGGATTCTTGATATCCAGACTAATAAAGGTGCGTGGGGCTCTGAGGAGGGCTCTGCTCGCGTGGAGGGCCCAAACCGAGCTGCCGTGTTGGAAATGCTGACTGCTCAGCCTCGGTTACCTGATGTATTTTTCTTCTTTTTTTTTTCCTCCAGCTCACAGTGGATGGGTTTGCAAACGATAAAATGGCTGCGGAAGTCAAGGTAAGAGATGTTATTGGTGGAGGTAATGAACTTCCTCTGTGATGGACGTGGGCTGATGTAAGCGCCTCGGGGCAGAGCCCAGGATTGCTGCACAGAGATGGGGGGAGGGGGGGTTGGTCTCTGCCTCTGAGCGCTGGGATTGCTGTGTGCTCCCCGAGTCGTGCTGCTTTACCCTGAGTTATTCTATGGAAATGTCCTCAATGAGCAATTCGTTACACAGCTTCTCATGACCCCTATTTCATTAGCGTTGCTTAATTACTACCCGCACGTTAGAAGCCAGCTCGATGCTGTGCTGTAGGCCCAGGCTTCGTGCTGCCAGGGGTGCTGTGCAATAAGAGCAAGGCTTTGGCACGGGGCAGGTGTGTGTGTGTGTGTGCAGAGCTGTGCTGGGAGCTGCTGGCTCAGGCACCCCCTGGTGCCCTGGGAAGCGAAGCATGCAGCTTTTCCTTGCTCCCTGCAGTTCTACAGGGGGGGGTTCCTTCCCGGCAGAAGAATCTTAAAAATGCTGCCCTCGGTTATCGCTTTCCCACTACGAAAATGCTGGGAAGGAATTCTTGTTTTGAAGATAGGCCGAGCCACGTGCCTGGGTCATTCAGCAGTCTCTTCCCTTGAGGTTCGGTAGCACCGATGATTTTGCACAGAAACCTCCCGCTATCCTCGTCGTCCTTTCTCATAAAGACCCTTTGCCCAGCGTTCCCCAGAACGATCCTGCCCCGCTCCACCCTCATTCCCACGATGGTTCCCTCCGTGCTGGTTTTCTGCTGGGACGCGTTGCTGTCCCCGTGTCATTAACGTGAGGCGCTCAGCGCCGTGCTGGGTGCGGGTGCTGGGGTCTGAGGATGGTTCCCTGGGGGGGGGGGGGCAGCTCAGCCTGCCCCACAGCAGTGTGCTCATTCAGCTGGAGCTGTGGGTGGGTCGGTGCTGGAGGGAGGGACAGGAGGACATGCAACGACTCCGGGAGCTGCGGTGCCCGGAGGTCATGGCGCAGCAGGCAGCGTGCTCAGAAATGCCATCTCCTTCCTCCAAGCACCCAGAAATACACCCAGAAATCCACCCTGGGTTTGCTGCTCGCCTGTGCCCTCCCGCTGAGGGGCTGGGGCCGTCCCTCGGCGTGCCCCGGGACGGGCTGGAGCTGCGTGCAGCGTCGTGTCCTGTGGCAGCAGGGAGATGGAAGCGGGGCCGTGCCGCCGCTCCCGCAGCCAGCAGAGAGAGAGAGAGAGAGAAAAACCTCCTTTCTTCCTGCACCCCCCCCACGAAATGCAGGGGAGGGGAGGGGGGGGGCTTTTAAAACACAGCCCCACCTGCGGCCGCTGGGCCCCGACGGACGGCGCTGTGCTTTCCGTGCAGGCTTTCTTCGAGAGCCACCCGGCCCCATCCGCGGAGCGCACCGTCCAGCAGTGCTGCGAGAACATCCTGCTCAACGCCACCTGGCTCAAGCGGGACAGCGAGGACATCCACCAGTTCTTCCTGCAGCGCAGGGCCCCCCCCCCACCGGCCACCACG
>NC_034434.1:3217480-3221082 GCF_002078875.1 Numida meleagris | reverse complement strand
TAACTGGTTCCTGCTCACACTCCAGAGTTAAAATTCTTATTAAAATTAATCGCAATTGAACGAAAAGAGGAGAGGAGGGGAGGAAAAAAAAAAAAAAGAGAGGAAAAAGAAAAAAATCTGTAAATATGATAGTAATAAAAAATAGAGCATAACAAAACTGTGAAACTTCCTCAAGCCTTGTCCGTGGTTAGAATATTGAACCCCCTCCTCCCGGCGCCCTCGGTGACGGATGCTCTGGTTTTTGGGGTTTTTGTTTTTCTGCCCTCCCCCCCCCCAAAAAAAAGAGGAAAGCGGCGGGGGCAAGGTCAGCGGAACTGGGGGCAGGAGAAAGGGGGAGCACCCACACGGAGCAGGGGGCTCGGGAGGCAGGAGGAGGCCGGGCAGCAGCGAGCCCACGCATCGCTCCCAGTGCAAGGTTCGGGGGAGACGTTCCTGCAAGCCCCCCCCCCCATCCATGGATAGCAGGTCCCCCCCTTTTTGTGTCACCTCTCAGCAGAAAGAAGAACGTTCTGTCGCTCCTCACTTCTGCGTTGCACTTGCTGATGTCCTCCTTCGAGATAACAGCATCGTACGGGAACGCCTTTCCCAGCCCCACGAAGCGAGAGGACGCCCCACGCCGGCTCTTGTTTTTCCTCCTGGCACCGGGGAGCGCTCCGTGCCCCCAAGCTCCGCTCCGTGTCCCCGTCACCCAGCTTTGCCCGACCTCCTCGTGGCCGTAGCAGCAGCAATAGCTTTCCCTTCCTCCCCGTGATGTCGATGGTCGTTGGATTCGGAAGCCTTAAAGGAGTGGTGGCTGGCGTGGTGATGAAGCCTAAGCTGGGCGCCGTCGCTTCCTTCTCAAAGCGGCGCGGGCTGCTAACGACACCAGGTTGGAGCTCCGTGTGGTTTTTTTCTTTTCTTTCTTGAACAGGAATTGGTATTTGGTGTGGCTTCCCTGTACTTCAGAAGGTCCTCGGACTGTCAGACCGCTTCCCCGAAACGTTTTTTTTTTTGTGCTGTCGTTTAAAAACCAACCAACCAACCAACCCACCAACCAACCAACCGGAAAAAAACGCGACGCAAATTAAAACAGTTGGCGTTAATAAAAATGTCAATGTGAAATTGGTGGCCCGGCCTCGTGTCCTGTTTGACAGCGTCACCGCCGGGTTTGGGGGGGGGGTTGGTTGGGGGAGGCTGGGAGCCCTCAGCCCCGTTCTGAGCCCCCCTCCCCTGCTGCTCTCAGTGGTCTCAGGGCAGCACTGTGGGGATGCAGCCTCAAGGTAGTGGTTGCACAGCTTGGCCTCGGGCTCCAGGACAGACGGGGAAGGCAGAGGAATGGTGGAAGGGCAGGGATTAGCAGCAAACCTCTACCAAAGAACGGAGAGGGGGGGGGAGGCTCAGAGCGCCGCGGGGTGCAGCCGGGAGCCCTTTGTGTCCCAGTGGTGCCCGTTCGCTGCTGGTTTTCCCTCCCGTCAGCACTGCGGAGCCGATGTGATTTCGGAGGTGTAAGCCGATTTCCCTTCTGCTCCTTGCACACTGACAACGTGCGCGGTCGCGATTCCGGCGATGGCTGAAACGAGAAGCGCCGCGGCTGCGAGTCGGGGTGGTTTTGTTTTGACTTCAGCCCAACGCAAAGGAACGCGCGAGCAGCTGAAGGAAAGCGACAAGGAGAACCAACAAAAAAAAAAAAAAAATGACAGGAAAAGTTTTTCCTCCCGTCGGCTTTAGGTCACGGAGTCCGAGTTCTTGGGGGGAGTCCCGCCGTGGTCTCAGCCAACTCGTGGCAGCAGTGGAACTGGGTCGGTGCTGGTGGAAGCTGGAAGCTGCCACAGAGCTGTGCCAGGGAAGGGAAACCTGGAGATGGAAATGGAGCGTTGGGAACGGGTTTGGGGAGCGCTCATGGGAAGGGGGGGGCTGGCAGCCTCCTGCCCCCACTCCTCCATCAGAACACAACCGCTACGTGAGCTTTGTAACAGCAAAAATACACGTTCCTGTACACGGTCGTTGCTTCGATACCTGCCAGGCTCTCACCCATGGGATAATACCTCGCCCGCTGGGGAGACAGGCGGGTGTGGAATTCACTGGGGAAAGCTCAGGATCTGCTTTATTCTCCCAAAACACCCAGATTCCAGACCCAAACTGTTTGCAGCAGATGTGGAACGGCAGCAGCAGGGACATGACCTGAGCCATGCGGGACACAGCGATGAGGTCCCGGTGTTCCCCTTATGGCAGCGCCTCAACGCTCCACGTCCTGGTACAACACCTCGACCCTGGGCGAATTCGTGCTGCGGGTTTGTAACAATTTATGCTCAAGGAAAAACGTCTGGAAGTGAATGGCAGAGGACGGTGCCCCGTGCTCCAGAGCCATGGGCTCTGCTGGGCTGGTGTTCTGGCACAGCACGCCACGCTGCCACTGAGAGCAGCACAGGCTGGGCCAGGAGGAACCTGACGGGCTTCAGTGTGGGCACACGTAGGGTCCTGCATCAGTGCCATATGGGGCTGAGCTGCTGTGAAGGAGCTCTGCGGACAAGGACCCGGGTCACCCAGGTGACCGTGAGCCAGAATTGTGCCCCGGCGGCCAAAAAGCCGATGGGAGCCGAGGTCCGGGCAGGGCAGCTGCAGCACTGCGCCCAGATCCGGGCGGAATGGGAACTGCTGGGAGAGCCCCGCGGGGGGCAGCGGAGATGGAGCAGCTCCTGAAGGACGCGCTGAGCCCCGGGGCTGTTGCCCCGAAGGCCGAGAGGGATCCGGGCGGTATCTGAGGGCGGGGGACGGGGCCGGGCTCCTTCCAGATTCCGGGCTCAGGGCTTTTTTGTGCACGGACCCGGCCCGGGAAGGCAGCACGGAGCCGCCCTCGGTGTGAGCGCGTTGTGAGCGCTGCCCGGGCCGTGGGGAGCGGTGTCCCCGAGCTCCTGCACGTGGCACGGCGCTGTCCCAGCAGCGGCCCGAGGGGTCTCTGCGTGCGGCCCTGCCGAGCGCTCTGCGGGACGGACCGGGCCCTCGTTCCCCATCCTCCCCCAAAAAAAGCCGCTTCTCGAGAGCGGGAGAGGATCGCCGCCCCCGCGCTGGGAGCGCCGCCACCGCCATTGGCGGCCACGAGGAGAACAGCGCAGCGCTGCCGCCCCGGGACTGGGGAGGGGGGCTCCTGGAGCCGCTCTCCCCGCGCCCTCAGCGTTCCGCCGGGCCTAGGCCCCGCGGCGGATGAGCCGCACCCCGCGCTCCGTCCCGGTACGATCCCCGCTCGTGCCGAACACGGCACTTCCGGGCCGGGCCGCGGCACTTCCGGTCGGCGCCGCGCCGCGCGGATTCCCGCCCCCGCCCCCCCACGTGGCCGCCTTCCCCCCGCTCGGCACGGCCGCTGCCGCTGCCGGGGCGCCCTTCGCGGCTCCGCCCAATCAGCGCGCGGCGCCGCCGGAAGCTCCGCCTCCCCTCTTCCTCCCCGCCGCCCGCCAACGCCCTCCCCCCGGCACGGAGCGGCCAATAGGAGCGCGAGCCGCCCGCCGGCTCCCACCAATCAGAGCGGCAGCGCGGGGCGGCGGGCCGCGGCCGTGGTATCCCTCCGCCGCTCGGTGTGCGCGCGCGCACCGCTCCGCCCGCGCGGCCCTTTTTCTCCCTCCGCCGCC
>NC_034434.1:3209237-3216935 GCF_002078875.1 Numida meleagris | reverse complement strand
GCCAATGGGGGCGCGGCGGAGGGGAGCGGCCGGGCCATGTGCGGCCATGGCAGCGCCGGGGCCTTCCCGGGCGGGGCCGC
Organism: Numida meleagris; assembly: GCF_002078875.1. Classification (NCBI taxonomy): domain Eukaryota; kingdom Metazoa; phylum Chordata; class Aves; order Galliformes; family Numididae; genus Numida; species Numida meleagris. Next base: position 3,216,855 of record NC_034434.1, on the reverse strand, counting down.
GGGCTGAGAAATCCCGTCCGCCGCTCCGATATCCGCCCATCCCGGCGCAATGCAGCGGCGTTCCCCGTCCCGGCGGCACCGGGAACCCTGCGCGGCCCTCGGGGCCTTTTCGGCGCTGCCCCCGAGCGGGGGCTCGCCCCGCACCCGGGGGGTGGGGGTGGGGGGGATGCGTGGCACGGGGGTGTCCGTGCGGCGTGGGGATGCGGCTCTGAACGGGGATGTGGGTGTGGGGGGGGGTTGGGGTCAGACTCGGGGCTCTGGCGCTTCCATTGTTTTTCCCCTCCCCCCCCTTCCCCTCACAGGAACGATCCTTAAAGCTCTGAAATAACCCTAGAGGGAAACGCGAGGGCATTCCTGGAGCTGTGGGGTTTTAGGCTCCGTTTCCTCCTTAAAGGCGGTGGCACCCACGCTTTCGTTTCACCCTGTGAACTCTGAACCGCTCCTCGCTTCCAGCCGGGGCTCCCCAAAGGAGCTCCCCCAGGAGCAGCCGCCCCATAGGGGCTCAGCTGGGAGCTGTGACGGTTCGCAGCGCTTCCCCCTCCCCACCGTCTCCGCCTCAGGGTGCCCCGTGCTTCCCGAATTTCTCCTTTTCGAAGGCCCCGGGTGACGCGACAAAACCTCGGTGCGCTTGAGCGCTGCGCAGCGTCGCATCCGAGGCAGCCAACTCCTTAATTTCTGCCGGATTTGGGAAAGCGAAGCTGGCTCCTCAGGGCAGCGATTCCCGGTGCCCCCGGCTCCTCCTGGCCCTCCCGTCCCGTTGTAGGGAGCTGAGGACGGGGCTGCGTGCAGCTGCACGGTGTTTTGGGGAAGCCGGAGCTCGGCGCTTTTGGCCGTCGCGCGGCTGCGCTTCCTAGGCAGGTTTCCTTGGGAGGCAGAGCGCTTCCTGCAGCCGGCTCGGCGCTCGGGTTTTGCAGCTGGGGCTTCAGCAGCGCCTGGTGCGCAGCACCGTGCACCGACCCGCTGTGCCACGAGGGACGTGGGAGCCAGGTGGTGTGGGTGCTGCAGCCCTCACCTTGCACGCGTACGTGCTGTGCACCGACGAGCAGCTGAGCGCCCGCTGCACGAGTTCCCGTGCTGGGCTGGGGTTTGGCCTTTGCCTCAGAGCAAGGGAATGAGTAACAGTGCTCCCCGTTGCACTGGGCACCCCCCGGGAGGTGCGCATCCTGGTGCTCAGAGGATGCTGAGTGCAGGAGGTGGCGATCCCTGGGGTGAGCTGGTGAAAGCCGAGCGAGGCGCTGCCTCTTTGCAGGGGGGGGCTGGGTGGGGCCGGGCTGGGGTCCCAGCACCTTCCTGCTCCTTGTCTCTCTGCAGCCAACCTTCCTGGTGGAACTGTCCAGAGTGCTGGCCAACCCCGGCAACAGCCAGGTGGCGCGGGTGGCGGCCGGCCTGCAGATCAAGAACTCGCTCACCTCCAAGGACCCCGACATCAAGGCGCAGTACCAGCAGCGATGGCTCGCCATCGACGCCAACGCCCGCAGGGAGGTCAAGAACTACGTGAGTCCCGCGTTTCCCTGCTCGTCTGGTTTATGAGCCCGTTGGGTTCTCTTGGGATGGGGAGCAGCGAGCGCGTCCTCCCTCCTTTCTTGCTGAAGCTTTCTGGCTGCTCCCTCTCGGGGCACGTAGGATCATTGGATGGCCTGGGTTGAAAGGGACCTTGAAGATCATCCTGTTTCAGCCTACCTTGCCGTGGGCACCCGTAGTGCCATCGCGCTGTGCTTTGGTGCTGCGCTCTACGTTTAATCTGTAGAAGCATTAGGGTGAAAACCAGGCAGGTGTGAGGCTGCTGCTTTTCCAGTTGTCCTGTGTAAATGGTCCTACAAAGAACTGGGGTGCTGCTGGAGCAGTGGGCACGGCTTCCCCCCTCGATGACTTCTGGGCTTCTTTTGGCTTTCCCTGTACTGGAACAGCTTCCTCAACTGCTCTCCAGTCCCTTGCAAATGCCTTTGAGCTGTGCTCTGTGTGAGCACGCACATCTGCACAGGGCAAATCCCAAACAGGGAGCAGCATCCTGCGGGTTCTGTGCAGTGGGGCTCTGCCTAGAGACCCCTGAGCTAGTTAGGATTAACCCCAGGGCTTGCAGGGACACAAGTTCCTCATGGGAACAAAGGTGTGCTCGGCTGCGTGCAGCACTGTATGGAGCTGATGCAAGTTTCATGCTTTATATATTGCTTTTGTCTTAATAGAGGCGTTTGAGTCTGTATCTAGCAGAGTGAGGTTGGGTCATCGACACAGCTTTTTGCATTCATCATAGAGAAAGGAGATTGTGGCTCCTGTTGACTGTATGAGCTGTTGTGTTGTGTATTAAGTCTCACAGCCAGTGGACTGCTCCTTTGGTGTCAAACTAAAGCTGAATCCTTTGTTTCTTATCCAGCTGATGCGTTTGCTGTTTCCCCTTAACACTTCCCCATGGTGGGCTTGTCCTTCAGCTCTGGGCTTGCTGTTATTTCCATGGCTGCGTTGAGTGACCAATGGATGGGGTTGGTGGGGGCTGTTTGGGGTCTGGTTCCAAACCCCTTCCCCCAAGAGGGATGGGGGGGAGAGGGGTCATAGCCGGCTTGGGAGAACGTGAGTAACAGGAGGGACGGCGTTCCCTGGTGGGTGTTTGGGGAAAGGGAGGGGTGTGCCTGGATGCTCCGAAACCAGTGCCCCTCCCTTGTTAATTCTGAGAAACAGTTACGTAAGCATCCAAAAAAAACCAAAAAAGAGTCATCCGATTGATTGCGACTCGTCAGAATAGAATGAAATAGTTGGACTTCTTTTCACCTCTCTATCAGCAGCCTGGGGTTTGGGAGGATTTCAAAGAGCAGTCGCTTTGCTTCTGTGGCTCTGCTCTATGGGCCAAGCGAGGAGGAGCTGCTGGGTGCAGCCTGAAGGTTGCAACCGTGGCTGGGTTCATGTCAGGCATCGCAGGGGGAGAACAGAGACAAGCGAGTGGCCTTGCTGAGGGGGGGATGCGCTGTGTCTGTGCTAGCACGCACCAGGCTGGGAGCACGCTGCCCTGGTGGCAGCACCCAGCCCTGCTCTCTGCTCTCAGGTCCTGCAGACGCTGGGCACCGAGACGTACCGGCCCAGCTCCGCCTCGCAGTGCGTGGCCGGCATCGCCTGCGCCGAGATCCCCATGAACCAGTGGCCCGAGCTCATTCCCCAGCTGGTGGCCAACGTCACCAACCAACACAGCACCGAGCACATGAAGGAGTCCACGCTGGAGGCCATCGGGTACATCTGCCAGGATATCGTGAGTACATCTGAAGCGTGAGAGCTGTCCCGAGCTCTCCCCGCTCGTGTCTTCTCTTCCCTTTGTGGCACCTCTCCCTGTGAGCCGCGCCGCGTCCTTTCTTTCTTCCTCCTCGTCCTGAGGGGCTCTCCTAGCAGCAAACGCACGCGAACGGTGTCTGAAGGAGCTGACCTGCTTCCGCAGCACAAATCCAGGTCGCCTTTCAAAGTCGCTGTGCAGCCGTGGGGTGGGAGGGTGCTGGTAGGAAACTGCAGCCCCACGGGGGCCGGTTGGTAAAGCCTTGCAGGTGAGCGGCGAGCACTTGGTTCCTTCACGGGGCTGAGAAACTCGCAGGCCGCCTTCCTCTCATGGAGGGGTCTCTTTATCCTCAGTGAAGGAGGTTTGGATGCTGGGCAGGGGTCTCTTGCTCTCTGGGGCTCTGCCTGCAGAAGGTCTCCTGGTGTTATCAGTATCACCAACCATCTAACACAGAGTGCTCGCAGCAGCCCTGGGTGCTGTCAGGCCTGCTTGTACTTCTTACCTGGTTGTGTTCCGGTGCTCCCAGCAAACAAAGGCCTCCTTGGCCTTAATGTCATGCGATTTCTGCTGGTAGAACTCAAGCTTTGGTGATGCTTTCCAATATGAAGGAAGCTGTGTAACTGGCACGTAACTATCGACGCTCCTTTTAGGACCCAGAGCAACTTCAAGACAAATCCAATGAGATCCTGACAGCCATCATCCAGGGAATGAGGAAGGAGGAGCCCAGCAACAATGTGAAGCTAGCAGCTACGAACGCACTCCTGAACTCTTTGGAATTCACCAAAGCAAATTTCGACAAAGAGGTAAAGGGGCAAATGGCAGCAACCCTTGGTCTAAAATACGAGGACCGAATCCATGGTCTGTGAGGAGAAATCATGCACCACGCTGAGTTTTGATGCATAACCCCGTTGTATCTGAGACTTTGGATTCGTTTCCACGCGCCCGGGGCGTTCTTGCTGTGATGCAGAAGGGGAGGGGAAGCTCTCAGAGAGGTTCACCCATGGAAAAGAGGCATCGCTGAGTTCTGGGGGTAGATTTGAACTGACCTGAGGCTCGGGCCTGGTAGATGCTCTGCTTCCTGATCAAACTCTGCTCTGTAATGCTGCTGTGAGCGTACCCGCTTGGATCAGCGCTTTCTTTCAAGTTGCATGGCAGCAATCCAGCGCGCGCTGCCTCTGGGAATGGCTGGGGGAGGAAGGCCTGCAAGCCTTCAAAACAGGGGCTTCTATTGTGGGGGGGGCTTTTTCTTCCCCTGGTTTGGATGAGGGATATCCTCTAGGTCCCTCCCAGGGAGGGTATGGGAAGATGGAATGAATATTGAACCCTCAGCTTAGAGGATCTTTTAGTGAAAGCCTTTCCTAGATGCTGTCCAGCAGATGTGGATGGGGATCAGCTGGAGTGCTGCAAAATTGGGAAGGAGGTGCCCGACCGTGCAGTCTGTGTTTCTGTTGGGCTCCAGGGCTGTAAGCAGCCTGGGCATGCGAGTCTGTTCCTTCCTGCTCAGTGCAGGAGCATCCAAGTCCTGCCCCTCCAGAAACGCATCCTGGCTGAGTTCCGGGACAGTTCTTTGGGAGAGGAAGGATTCCCAACACTGCAGTGAATGCTGTGCTGTTCCTTGAGCTGTAGAAGTGTTGTGTGAGCCTTTGTACTGGGCCAGGCTCAAAAATGCATTCTCCATAGGAAGGCTTGCAAAGTTTTCAGAGCTTTTGTGACCCTAACGTTCTTTTGTTTCTTCTTCAGTCTGAAAGGCACTTTATTATGCAAGTAGTCTGTGAAGCAACGCAGTGTCCAGATACGAGGGTGAGTGAAAACTAAAGAATAAGGTGGTGGGTGAAAAGAAACGCCCTGATTTCATGGCTGTTCCCTCCCTGGGCAGCTGCCTGGAACTTGTAGCATCGTAACGAGCAGCAGTGCTACATGAAACAAACCGTGGGCTGTTAAAAAACAGACAGGCCTGCAGGTTCTCCAGCACAACGCGTGGCATCCTTCGTGTTAGCAGTATTAAATACTCAGGGGATTTGAGCTGCTAGGACCTTACTGGGTACGGAGTAAATGGAATTGGTGGAAGGGCTGGGGAAAGCCAGAGCTGCCCTTGTTTCTCTGAGGGCTCTGCTAAGCATCACGTCTTCGGTGTGCTCTGTGCTCTGGCAGGTACGAGTGGCTGCCTTACAGAACCTGGTGAAGATAATGTCCCTTTATTATCAGTATATGGAGACGTATATGGGTCCTGCACTTTTTGCTGTGAGTACTTGGGTTTCTCATGTATAACTATCCGAGCTCTACCTGTGCTGCTTTGTCTTCATCTGGGAGGAAACGTTTTCTTCCGTCCTTGAGTTGCTTTTCTCTGGCTGTGTCTGTGTGCTGCCAATGCCTCTCCCCCAGCAAAGTCCCTAAAACCAAAGCTGAGACCCCAAGCACGGGGCAGCGCTGGCTGCTTGGTTTGCCCAGCAGCCCTGCCTGGTGCTGGTGGCTGATAAATGCCTCCACGAGGAGGATGTCTTCACGAGCAGTAGCTACTGCAGCTTCTGATTTCGGATGATCTGGAGTCTTGAACCGCTTGGCCAAAAAATTGGGGTGCGTGTCTGAGGGGAAACGATGTGCTCACAACAACGTTCTTCTCTCCCGTCCTCTCTTTCTTGTTCCCAAAGATAACTATTGAAGCGATGAAAAGTGACATAGATGAGGTGGCTCTACAAGGAATCGAGTTCTGGTCAAATGTCTGTGACGAGGAGATGGACCTGGCTATAGAGGCATCGGAGGTGAGCTTGCAAACACCCGTGGTCTTGTCTCTGGGGGTGCTGCAGTCATGGTTTAACCACAGCTGGGAGCCCTCCTGTTCTCTGTAGCTCCTGCTACTGAATGAGAGCCCCCAAGCCCCTCGTGTGGCAGTGCTGGTCTGTGATGAGACATCATGCACCACTCTGATGCTCCGTGATGCATGACTGATAGAAAGCTGAGACCTGGGGCTGCACGGAGCCCACGAGGCGTGCTGGCTCTGCAGATAGCAGCTTCGCTTCGAGCTGCTGGCTTGGGACTGGCAGCTGTCTTACCCAGCCCTCAGCTGGGATTGATGGATTCTGCTGCTGAAGGTAAATGCCAGGCTTGGAGTTCAAGCAGCACAGTGGCCACCGTCCGTAACCGCCTCCCATAACTCGTGGGGTTGCTTTTAGTGCAGCTCCAATACAAGCTGTCCTGCTTCCCGGATTCGATGAGGATGAGCTGCCTTTTTAACCAAGCAAAATGGTTTTCATGCCAACCTGGCTGGGAATCAGAGCAACCCGAGATAAAGATTTCCTGACAGCTTTGATGAGTATAAGCTGTGACAGAGACGAGCTGGTTTCCTGGAGATGCTACATGGCAGCTACCTGAGTTCTCTTTAGCATTCCAGAGTCGAGCTAAGCTATAAGGTTAACCTAAATGCACATTAAGATGTATAGCAGGCACAGTCCAACGATGGGAAACTCTCATTGTCCTGAATTTCTTTGAGCTGTTGCTTTGTGAAGATGGCATCTTGAACTGCTGCAGTGTGTTCTGAGTTGGAAGGAAAGGTGTTTCTTCAATTACCCAGTGTCTGTGCCTGGTGGGCTCTGTATTTATGGGCTCTGTTTCTGGGGTCTGTTAGAGGCACGGGTGTCATTGTCTTATTCTGGTGTGGGAAAGATTGACTGCATTCTATAGAATGCATTTTTTCTGAGGTAAGCACAAAATCATGGGGTGACAGTAATCACTCCCTTTCACAGTGGGTGAATTTGGGGTGCTGTTCCCCATGCAGACGCTCTTTGCATAAATTAGTGGCACAGATCAATAAGAGCTTAAACTTTGGAGGCCTCTAGATGAATCATATCCATCTTTAAAAGCAGCTAAATATATATTTGTGTTGCCTGCCCAAAATAGCAAGGATAAAAGGACAGTCAGCGTGCAGGTTCAGCTTGTATGCAGAAAGACCTCTTGCTTTTCCTCCTTGGGGTCGCTTGTTAATTACACACAGCTGAAAATATTCCTGTTTGTGCCACGTGAGGAGGGGCCCTGTGCCTGTATGCAATGGCACACTGAGCTTTGCTGGTGGCATATGCAGCTGGACGTAGTGCAGGGTGTCCTTGAGGTTCCCGTGTGTTGCGGTGCCTCGGTGCTGGGAAGCAGGGGGAAGCACGCAGAAGTGAACTTGCATCTGCTGGGTGGTGGTGGATGGGCTGTGCACGTAGCCACTGAGAGTCGTGTCGCGTGCTTGTTTGCAGGCAGCAGAGCAGGGGAGGCCCCCGGAGCACACGAGCAAGTTTTATGCCAAGGGAGCGCTGCAGTATTTGGTGCCGATCCTAACGCAGACGTTAACAAAACAGGTGAGTTGCAAAGCGCGTGCCAAGGGAG
>NC_034434.1:3197759-3209182 GCF_002078875.1 Numida meleagris | reverse complement strand
AAGAAAACTCAGCAAAACAAAATGAAAGCACCGCTGTGTTCAGTTCCATGTTCTGGGACACGTGGCAGCGCTCACCGCTCGCTGCGTGACCAACTCCTTGTGATGGATTTGCTGCTTTGGGTGCTCCTGACCCACCTGCTCCCCCAGGCACACGCAGTGGCACTCCTTGCTCTGTCCTGCAGGGCTGAGGCTGCACCCTGTGCCTTTGCTGCTCGATTCCGTTTGGATTCTGGTTTCTGAAGGGGTTTTTGTCGTTGTCTGTGTTCCTCGTGTGAGTAAAACCAGCACGCGGTCCCTGCAGCCTTTGAGATTCAGCGGCTGGAATTCCTGAGCTTTGCATCCTCAGCTCTGAGCTGTGTTTGTTCAGTAGCTGCTGGGCGCTTCACGGGGACTTGTTTGTACTCTGTTCCACGGCCTAATACAAATTAATAGAGTCACTTGCTTACGGCAGGCCTAATTATAACATAAAACTGTTAATGAAGCCGTACGGGATGGAGGTGGCTCGGCTTACTGCGATGAACGAGGAAAGCGCTGTGAAAATGCTCTTAGTGAGAGCAGGGAGTTGTTTCCCTGTTTCTCTATTACTGTCTGCTTGGGTGCAGAGGGTTAAATTGCAGGAGGTGCTGACGTGATGGTTGAAACAGGGAGGATGAAGCAGGGGAGAGAATCTCAGGTGCATGGCTCCCGAGCTGGCAGCTGGGGGAAGCTAAGTGGCTGTGCCTGGGTACAGCAGCCAAACAAAAACCCCCACCCAGAGCAGAGGGAAGCAGTTTGGAAGGCATACGAGGCTGCTGCCGTTGTCAGTAAGGAGCTAGCGGCCTTCCACCGAGATGGAAAGGTGCAGGTGATGCAAGCAGCTTGGGCTGCCCCTCTGCCAGAGGTGGAACTCGCACTTCTAGGCCTGAGCTGACCCCTAAATTTAACACTTGGCAACAGGGCAGCGCCGCTTGCAGCAGGATGCTGCTGCCTGGGGGTGGGATGTTTTCTGACTGGGTGCTCTTCTCCTCCTAGGATGAAAACGACGACGACGACGACTGGAACCCCTGCAAAGCAGCAGGAGTCTGCCTCATGCTCCTGGCGACCTGCTGCGAAGACGACATCGTCCCTCACGTGCTGCCCTTTATTAAAGAACACATTAAAAACCCAGACTGGCGATACAGAGATGCGGCTGTGATGGCTTTCGGGTGCATTTTGGAAGGACCAGAGCCTAACCAGCTCAAACCACTAGTTATACAGGTAAGGTGAACGTGAGGCTTGTAAGCAAAACCTTTTGATTTATTTGAAGGAGAACTCGTGTTTCGTACGTCGTTCTTAGTCTGGGGAGATGCTGAGGGCTGCCTGCTTTCCAGCATCACGTTTTAGGGGGAGCTGGGTAACAGCAGGGCAGGTGGTTGGGTTACATAGCTCAGGGTTGCAGGAATACGCAGGACTTGGAAAACTCTGCATGTTTTGGTTCTCAGCTCTTATCACTGGGGAATAACCTGAAGATACCAGAGCGATGGCCTCGCCGGATCTAGGCGGTCTCTGCTGCCCCAGGCTCGAGTCAGGCAGCTCCTAGATAACATTAAAATTAGAAACGGTGATGAATTCACATTTCCACGTACTGCGTACGCCCGCACCTCTCCCCTGACTGCAATTATCTTTCAGGCAATGCCGACTTTAATAGAGCTGATGAAGGACCCCAGCGTCGTGGTTCGAGACACGGCGGCGTGGACCGTGGGCAGGATCTGTGAGATGCTCCCCGAAGCGGCCATCAATGACATTTACCTCGCCCCTCTGCTGCAGTGTCTGATCGAGGGCCTGAGCGCTGAGCCCCGAGTGGCCTCCAATGTGTGCTGGGTAAGGCAGGCCCTTTGCTTTTGCTGCTGAGAAGCTTCTATAAGCGAGGGGAGGCGGCTCGTGCTGGTAGGCGTGCACCCAGGTAGATGCTTGCACGCTTACACGAGTGTCAGAGAGGAGTCCTGACTTGGCCGTCCTGCAAACACAGCTCCTCTTGGCTCTTTTTGTGGCTCTGGTGGGGAAAACAAAGGGAGAAAAGTAGGTTAAGTAGGAAAACGGTGATATTAACCGAGTGTAAAATTGCCTTGAGCTTGAAAGTGCTGTGGAAGTTGTCCCTGATAACGGGTGTAGAGAGTATAGAGACATGACATGACTACATGCCAGGCGTGCTGGGCCTCAGTTTTTTCTTGGGGACAGCTGGGCTGCCCATTCATTCTTAGGGAAGCACAGGATGCCTTGTTTCCCATCAGCTCAGCTCACTTCAGAAGCAGTTTTGGAATCCTTTGAGGAGCATGACACTTTTTCTTCCCTGACAGAGCTGCGATCCCTTGGGTTAACGTGCTGACTTCAGCTGTGTCATCTTCTTGATGCATGTGTACTACCAAGCAGCATTGCAGTCCCCCTATAAAGAGGACGTGTCCCTTACTGCCTTCTAACGGGGCTGCTCCATAGGAATTCAGCTAGAGATGGGTGTCTGCACGTCAGAACCACCCTTAGAAATGACAGGATCCGTTCTCTTGGTGCTCCAGAGGTTTGAAGGCTTCAAGTCAGCATGGAAGCTTCTCCTCAATCTGCAGCTCCTGGCAGAAGTCCACGCAGCTGTGGCTTTTGTGTGGAGGATGACGACTGTCACGTGCCTTTTGATGGAAGTGACAACGAGGAATCTTTCAGCTTTTCTTAATCCACCTGTCTCAGGGCTGTTGCAATCAGTCTGCAGCCTTTCCTAAGCTAGGATTTTAACCTGTGATGATAACAGATCCTACGGATCTGTCCAGCACCAATAGCAGGCTGCCTGTGTTGTGTAGCTGGCTGTGGCAGCGTGACTTTGCTGTTGATGTTTCACATCTTCAAAATCTTCACCACTCCTGCACCGAAGTTCAGCACCCTGAATAATTACGGGCTCCTATGGGAGCTGTTAGCCCTGCACCTGTCTTTATGGTTGGGATATGTGTTTCTGGACGTGTGGGAGTAAAGTCACTGGGTAACAGAAATGGTTGTTCTGTGTTTCAGGCCTTCACTAGTCTTGCTGAAGCTGCCTATGAAGCTGCAGATGTAGCTGATGATCAGGAAGAACCAGCAACCTACTGCTTATCCTCTTCGTTTGAGCTAATAGTTCAGAAACTTCTGGAGACCACAGATAGGTAACGTTGACCCAGCTGGCCTAAGCTACACAGAGATGCTTTTTCTTTTGGTTTTCCTACCCTTTCTCCTTAAGGCTTTGGTCTTCTTTCTCTTGCTGCTTAGATCTGAATGGTGTTTTGTAAGAACTGGGCTTTCTGATATAGTGCCTGGTAGCAGACACCAATTCCCAGGAAGAAAATTGTTCACAAAGAGTAATTTCAGAGTGTTTTCTCCTATCTGCTGGTAGTGAGCCTGGGGTTTCCTCCAAGAGTGCTCTTCCATGCTTTCCTTTGAAGTTTTGGAGCACAACATGAGACTGCAGATGTGTGTGCAGTGTTTGTAAGGCTCCTCAAGGCTGGCTGTAAAGCCATGGAATAAGCAGGATTGCAGCAAGACATCGTTAGGAAGCTGTGTGCATCAGACTCTTCATTTTACCAGAGCTGTTTTGTGCTGCTGCTGCCATGTTACATCCATCCACATCAGCACCAGAGCCCAGGAGAGAGGAGGACCCACTTTATCTGGATGCTGTCCTATTCCAAACTAAGCTGAAATATAAATAGACAAGGCAAAATGCTTTCTCAGTTCTGCAGATGCAAAAGCAAAGCTCGCATTGAAGTCACGTTCTGCCTTCAAGGCCACGTAAGGGATCTTGACAGCTCCGCAGTTCAACTGCTGGGTCAGTTCTGATCCTTCAGCTGAAGCCCTTTGCAGGTTAACTACTCCTTAAACGGGGTCCCAGTCTGAGTGGTTCAGAGCCTGAACTCATTCTGTGTCTCACGTAGATCCAGCCAGCAGCGTGGTGTCCGGCTCTGGGGTCGGTCAGGCATCTCAGGCCAGATCTCAGTTGCCTTTATTTCCAGCTGTGCTCCCTCGTTGGTGGCTCTGAGGGATGCTGGGGGGTACCCATGGGTGCTGCTCGCCTCCTTCTGCCCTTCCTTCCCAGGCAGGGTCGCAGCGCGCAGCAGTGTGCGGCTTTGAGGTGTTTTTGCTGCTCCTGGGCTTGCTGTCTGACTGAAGCTATTGGAAGTCGTTATTAATAGCAAACTAAAAAAGATAATAATAATCCAAAAACAGCTTTGCAAATTTCCTTTCCTTTCAAATCTTGGGATAGGGGAAGGCAAGCTCTTCAGCTCGTCGCAGCACTGGAATTGAGCTGTTACCAATCTACTAAAAGAAAAAAACCGACCAAGCGTTTCTAAGCAAGCCTGAGCTGCAAATGCATCCCTTCTGTTCCAGGCCTGATGGACACCAGAACAACCTGAGGAGCTCTGCATACGAAGCTCTGATGGAAATAGTGAAGAACAGTGCCAAGGACTGTTACCCTGCTGTCCAGAAGACGACCCTGGTCATCATGGAGCGGCTTCAGCAAGTGCTGCAGATGGAGGTGGGGGGGCCTGCACGAGGCTGTTGCTGGTTGTGCATGTCCTGGCACGATGTGGCCTTGGTTTTTTTGTAGGCAGGTGGATGTATAAAGCCAATGAGTGGCACCTCTCCCCTTACATTTGAAGGAACAAATAATGTAACGTGGATTTTTTTGCCACTCGCGGCGCGGCCGAGATCCGCTGGGTTTGCGTGGACCGTGGGAAAGGCATTCTATATTTGGGGTTCTGTTCTTGTTCTTTTTCAGTCTCATATCCAGAGCACTTCAGACAGAATCCAGTTCAACGATCTTCAGTCTCTTCTCTGTGCTACTCTACAGGTGAGCTCCCGGTTCCTGCTTTGTGGTTATGGGGAGGGGGCTGGGGGGGACGCTGGAGGCTGAATGCGTGGCTCTTAGATTGGCTCCGGGGTGAACAATTGCTCTGCTTGGCACCAGCAATAAGCTCTGCAACAGCTTGAATTTGTTCATCTGCCTCTTGTGGTTGGTGTTCTTATTTAAAACGGCGCTAATTAAAATGCACTAAGTGTCCTCGAAATTAAACATCTGGTAATGAACGCCCACGTGGCTCGGTGCGCTAGCACACTTCAGCTCCTCGCCTGCTCTTACAGAGTGCACTGAAAACAGCCACTTTTCTCCCCAAATCTCCACCAGGGCGTCCTGCTGAAGCACAGGGTGCCTGGTATTGGTGCTTTGCTGCTGGCACTGTGGGAAGGTGGGATGGAGTGGGAGCCCTCTGCCTACAGAGCGTTCCCTTTGGGTGCAGTGTGGCCTCTGTTTCCTTCTGGAAGCCAAAGTGCAGGTAGCACACGTGGAATTTAACGGCTAGCTTTAATTTGCAAACAGTTCTCTTCGTTATCACAGCAACAGAGCCCTAAGTATTTACAGCAGTAGCTGCAGCAGATGCTCAATGCCATTAAGTAGAAGCTAACAGGAGTGAGACACACCATCGTGTTGCGTGGAGCTTCCAGCAGGAAACTGTTAACGAGCGTCCAGGAGGAGGGAAGAAATTGATAATATTGAAAAGCAGGGGGAAAATGGAGAGCTGTTACTTGAACAGCCCAGCTCGCTCTCTTTGATTTTTCCAAATGCGGTCACTCTGCTCTTGAGATGAATATTTGTGCTCTGCACTGTTTGTATGTGAGCTCGCTGTCTGCTTGTCCTAGAGAGGCTGGGCTGCAGTTGGCTGTAGAGATGTGCTCATGTCTCAGTGTAACAGCCAGCATCTCTGAAGTGTAATTCTTTGGTGCGGGAGCAGAGCTTCCATGCCACCTGTAATTGGCAGTGAGACATCGCTGTGGCGTTGCTGTGATTTGCAAAGGGGCTTTTCTTCACCTAGGGCCAAATTCAGGCTGGCCACGTTTACTGCTGGCTCACAAAAGGGAGCTGCAGAACAGCCTATGCAGCAGGAACAGTGAATTCAGCTTGTTCCGTAGCTGGGAAATGGAGTGCAGCTCAAACGAACGGGGCTTTGCGCTCGCCCTGACAAAGCACATTTCTGCAGCAGCGGGATTCCAGCAGCAGCTTTGCTCTCAGCAGCCCAGCACGCTCAGAAACGTTTCAGAGACGTGGAGGCGTCGTTCGCCGAGCGTGCACGGAAGCAACGTGACGGCGTCTGCCTCTCTCTTTTTCCTCTCTCCCCTTCCCTGCTTTAGAACGTCCTGCGGAAGGTGCAGCACCAGGACGCCCTGCAGATCTCGGACGTGGTGATGGCATCGCTGCTGAGGATGTTCCAGAGCACGGCGGGCTCGGGGGGCGTGCAGGAGGACGCCCTGATGGCGGTCAGCACCCTGGTGGAAGGTGGGTGCCACGCTGGGGTGGGGAGCAGGGCATGGTCAAACATCCCCCCCCCCCCCAGCCACCACGCTGAGCTCCTGCTTTTCCTCGAGGTGTGGTTTCGACAGCGCAGCTCGCCGCATCTGTCGCTGAAGCCCTGAGTCTGCTGGGTTATTCTGGGCTGTGTTTCTTGAATGAATAGCTCGTTTTTCCCTTAATAACGTGGTTACAATGCAAATTCTGCCAGAAGGAAGGAGCGCTGCTGCGCGCGGTGCTGAGCACAATGGGAACCTGCTGCCCTCGCGGGCTGAGCGTTATCTGAATGATTCACACTTGCTGCTGCCTGAGACCCAGTGCTGCTCTGGGCTGTTTGGTCAATGGTCAATTTGAAGTCATTGTTCTTGTTTAAAAGAAATGGCAGTGGCAGCGGTCAGCATTAGAGTGAGTCAGAGGTGGTGAAATGAAATCAAATGGGGTTGTGGCAGCCCGGGTCTGTGCCGGAGCGTGGGGGGAACGTAGCACAGTGTGGAAGCAGAGGTGCTGCTGGAAGCCTGGGTGTACCCTCCCTGTCCATGGCTTCTTCAGCAAAGGCCGCTGCCCATCGCCCTGGGAGCACAGGAGAACCTGCAGGCACGGCAGCACTGGGTTTGCCTTGTAGGAGCTGCCGCTTCCAGTGAGCAGGGCTGAGCCCTCAGCTCTCTGCAGATGCTGCTGGGGTTGCCCGAGGGCTCTGGGAAGCGAATGGGAAGGTTGAGAGGGAGCATTGCGGGCTGGCCAGCAGGCAGAAAGGAAACCTGTCCTCCTGAGACACAGAGGCCTTTTTGCTTTGGGTCGATCCATTTGCGTAATCCTAGTAACACAAGCGGTGTGGGGAAGGTAGGAGCTGGAGGAGAAAATAGTGGGCTTTGCAGGGGAAATGTTTCACCTGAGTTCTTAAATATAAACATCCCAAGGAAGGCCCTGCTTGAACTGCACGGCTCTGAATGAAGACGTTGAGCACCTGTTTCCCAAAGAAAGGCGTTAGAGGCGCAGGAAGGCAGTGTGGGGAAGGCTCAGAGCTTTTGGCTGATGCAGAGCCCTGCAGTGTCTGCCAGACAGGGAGCACTCAGCATCCTTCTGAGTGTGGAGAAGGGGTTGTTCATCTTGAAAGGCCTCAGAGGATGGAGTTCTCGGAATCATTTTGGTCCTGATGTATGTATGCACTTCAGTGGCGTGTAGCTTTTGTGTAATGTCCAGAGGAAAATTGATTTGTTGTGCTTCCGTGCAAAACGCAGGCTCTGGTTTTAGGTGGAGAGCACGGGGGGGTTTCTGTTCTGTTGAATTCCATCAAATGCGTGGTAGGTTGGGTTTGTTTTTTTTTTCCTCTAACAAGAATATTTTCCGTGCACAGTCTTAGGTGGAGAGTTTCTGAAGTACATGGATGCCTTCAAGCCGTTCCTTGGCATTGGACTGAAGAACTATGCTGAATACCAGGTAGAGGTCAACCCAGGCAGCCCTGTGCTTGCAGTCTCCGAATTGTCACCTGCTCTCAGGTGCTGAGTTTCCAGGTGTGCATCTGGAAAACACCGCAGCTCCTGGTGCTGAAGTGAAAACTGGAGTCCCGTGGATTTCTCTCTCTTTACTGGCTGCACGCACAAACTTAGGCTCTCTTAATTCAGCACAAGGCCTTCATTGACCTGACGCCCGGATTTTCACAGTGGTGGCACAGGAGTTGCTCTTGATGAGGAAAGAGGTTGCTGCCCGCTGTGAACTTCCCCTAGGTCAGGCCGAGGTGCTTGCTGCAGGGTGGAGGCTGCTGAGCTGGGCAGCCTTGGTTCATGTTGCTGGCACTGGGCTCCTCTGCCCTCCCCGTTGGTGATGCGTGCTCAGCTCTTCACAACTCTATGTAAAAAGGTTAATAGAATTAAAGAAGAAACAAAACGGGCTCATCAGCTGCTACGAGGGTTGTTGCTGTCGGTGACATGAATGCCCGCGGTGTCACCGCTGCTTAGTGCTTTAATTGAATAAGCTGAAGCTGCGAGGATGGCGAGCGGCAGCCTGACTCACTGGGTGGGTGTCTGACTCGCTGTTCTATTTGCAGGTCTGTCTGGCTGCAGTGGGCCTGGTTGGTGACTTATGCAGAGCCCTGCAATCCAACATCTTGCCTTTCTGTGACGAGGTTATGCAGCTGCTCTTGGAGAACTTGGGGGTGAGTGTTTACCTTCTCATTAGCGGTTAGTAACAGTTGGCTTGCACGCTGAGGGGGAAAAAGTGGGAGGTGGGAGAAGCAGAAGTGCTAGGCGTGCTCTGAAGATCTCGTGTTTGACAACTGTGTCACTTGGTGTTCGAAGCGAGTCCAACCCGATGGAGGAGAAGGATTTGCATTTCGAGTAAAGGTCGCCGGTTATTAGCTCCTCCTCTTCTAGGGGAGCGCAGCTGAACGTAACGGTGCTGAAATCTGTTCCAGAATGAAAACGTTCATCGGTCCGTGAAGCCGCAGATTCTCTCTGTGTTCGGGGATATCGCCCTGGCTATCGGAGGAGAATTCAAGAAGTACCTGGATGTGGTACTGAATACCCTCCAGCAGGCTTCCCAAGCACAGGTCGATAAGGTGAGGCAGCTCTGCGGTTCGTTAAAACCGTAAACGAGCGAGGGCCGTGCGTGCTCTGCTGAGGGCGCTGCTGACACGTGCTCTCCTGCTGCCTTTCCAGTCGGACTACGACATGGTGGATTACCTGAATGAGCTGAGGGAGGGCTGCCTGGAAGCTTACACTGGCATCATTCAGGGATTGAAGGGAGACCAAGAAAACGTGCACCGTAAGTAGCCCTGGTGGTTTTGTGTGTGTGTGTGTGTGTGTGTGTGGCTGAAATGCTGATGGGAGATAGGAGAGCCTGCTTGGACGGGCTCCTTTCGCACCCATGGGCACATCCTTGTTAATTGTTGCACCCATGGGCACATCCTTGTTAATTCACTTGTGTGGGAGGGAGCTGCCCATGCAGGGAATGAGCTTAGAGCCCTTCGTTGTGGTTCGTCCTCCTTGGGCGTGCGTGCTCCTTCCCAGCCTCAGAGAGCTCAGAGTTGGGCTGTCCAGGAGCATCCTGGAAGGCCTCGTGAGAGGCAGGCTGTTCAACATGAACTGTGTTTCCCTTTGCTACAACGAGGCTCTTCTCTTTCAGCGGATGTGATGCTGGTGCAGCCCAGAGTAGAATTTATTCTGTCTTACATTGACCACATTGCTGGAGATGAGGATCACACAGACGTAGTAGTGGCGTGTTCTGCTGGACTGATAGGGTGAGCATCCTGGTCCCGTGTCAACACTGAAGTCTGTACAGCAGCCTTAGCATCTGAAGCTGCATTTCTGTGACTGAAGGGTTCGTCACCAGTTCTGGGTTTTTTTTCAGTCTGGTGCAGCACATTTAGCTGAAGGTGTAAAGAGGGTAACGTAAGCAAGGCCCTTAACGGGGAGGGTGAGAGCGGTAGGGCCGAGTGGAAGTCGGTGTGTGTTACAGGAGTTCAGATCTAGGATTTGTCAAGGATGACCTGGCTTTAAAGCAAAGCACCCGCACCCGTAGGTGTGGAGGAGCTGAGGTCGGGGCGTATGCTGAATTTAGGTGGAGGAGCCGATGGAAACATCGAGGAGATTTGGTCTTGGGACAGGAGATTGCGTGTCTCCATTTAGTCCCAGTTCAGGAGAACTTCAGTTGCGCTGCTGCCGAAACGAGTGACCGCGTGCAGCCTTTCCTAAAGGACGTGAGCTGTGAGTCAGACTTCTTTTGCTAGCGAGAGCTGCTCAGAGTGGTACTGGCACAGCTGGTTGTGGTGCTCGGCCTCAAAGCCTCTCTTGCTTCTTCAGGGATTTGTGTACAGCGTTTGGGAAAGATGTACTGAAATTAGTAGAAGCTAGACCCATGATACATGAACTGCTAACTGAAGGAAGAAGATCCAAGACGAACAAAACAAAAACCCTCGCTACCTGGGCGACTAAAGAACTGAGAAAACTGAAGAATCAAGCTTGGTAAGGGATAACACCCACCTCCTTTTCACGTTGCATAATTACGAAATTGGCTGAACTCCTGAGCCGGAACGAGACGCTACACAAAAGCCTCGTTCTCGAGGAGGTTGCTCTTAATTGAGTTTCCTGTAAACAAGCCCTATCTGTGATCTTGCACATCGGGAACAAATGCGAACAGCGAAACGGGGAGCTGGGTTTGACAAGAGCAGATGCAGGCTTGAGGGCTCCTTGCATCATGAGATGCGCCGTCCTCGCCGAGCTGCAGCGGTCCCAGATGAGCTCTGTGCGCTCTGCGGCGCTGCTGAAGCTCCTTTAAAAGGAGCAGGTTGTTGGGAGGGATGTGACTGCGTTACAGCTCTGTTACCCTCCGTTCCCATAGTCTGCTTTATGCCTGTGCTCTGTGAATGCAGCTTGTTGCCTCGGTGTGGGATTTGGCGTGCCTTTTGGTTTTACTCTTCATCCCCTTTCTGCCTGCAGATCTGTTACCATTGGGATGACACCTGAGAACACCCCCCCCCCGCTGGATATCTCCAATCTTTTGAGGGAAAAAAAAAAAAAAAAACCCACAAAGAAAAAACCAACCAACAACAACAACAACAAAAAAACCAAACCAACCAACCCGGAAGTGAGGAGTGTGCACGGATGCTGAATGTTTGGGAATGAGAGGATGAGTGAGTGAAGCTTGAAACGCACCACGTTGAAAATCCCCGCCACGGCAACAGCAGCAGCGCTGTTAGCGAGCTGAGCACTGACACTTGCGTCCAAAGCCCGGCCTCCGTGGCTCATCTTCTGGAGAGGGAGCACCGGGCTCTGCTGGGCAACGGGGGGGGGGGAGGCAGCCCCTTATGACAGCGCGGGGCCGGCGTCCCTGGGGGGGCTCTGCCCACCGGGAGAGATGGGAGCCGGCCTCCAGCCGCCCGCGGTAACCTCGGCCACGCGACGCTGTCGGTGCACGGGATGTGAGGAGGAGAGGGGTGAAGGATTTTCGGTTTAAGAGTGAGTGTGTGTGAATGAGGCGGTATCCACATTCTCGACTTCGAGTCGTTGCAGTTTATCTCTCTCTCTTTTTTTTTTTTTTTTTTTTTTTTTTTTTTTTTTTTTTTCCCGAAAAAAAAAAAAAAAAAAAAAAAAAAAAATTAAAAAAAAAAAGGGGTTAG
>NC_034434.1:3191966-3197616 GCF_002078875.1 Numida meleagris | reverse complement strand
AAAGGAGGGAAAAAAAAAAAAAAAAAGGAAAGTCGCTCTTTAGGGCTTTTTATTTTGGGGAAACACTGACGAATGTTCAGAGCTCCCGTTCCGAGTGACGCTTTTCATGATCTCGTTTCATCAAAGCGCCTTTCCTTCCTTAATATTGTTCAACTGTGAATGTAGAAATGGGGGAAAAAAAAAGAAAACAAAAAAAAAAACAACCCAACCAACACGAACTCTTGCGTTAGAGGGTATAGAAATAAATGGTCAAAGAAGATTTCAGGCTTAAAACTAAAATGCAAACATCAAGTGCTCTGAATTGGCAGTGAGAACGCAAAGGGAAAGAGCTCTCCTGACTTGTACTGTAGCAGCCCCAACACCCACGAAAATTGTGCCAAAGAGTTGAAAAAAAAAAAAAAAAAACAAAAGAAAACTTCAGGTCATATTTTGGATTGCAAAATGAGGATAAATTCAATGTTCAAACAACAACAACAACAAAAAATCTGATAAAAATGCCATTTGGAAACTGCTTGGCCTTTTGTGCTCTTTATTTAATCAAATCTGATGTGGTATTGGTCTCTTGCTGCACTTCAAAAACAAAAAAAAAAGGAAAAAATAAATTTATATAAAAATATATATATACTGACTTGAGCTTACACAAGACGGCACTTGTAAAAGGTTATATTTTTCCACTGCAGTTGAAGATTAATAAAATGGTGTCAAACATTCCCCAAAACTTCCTTTTTGTATTCTTGGTCTTTCCAGTCAAAGGGGAACCCGTTAACCATTTCTTTTTTTTTTTTTTTAATAGAGTAGTAACAGTCTGATGGGCAACTCCAAAACAAATTGGCTGCTTACTGCTTCCCTAACCATGCAATGTCTTATTTCCACGTGAAGGATCAGAATCTCTCGTTTCCTCTTAAACGAGGCTCTTGCTTTTGAGGAATCGTCCCTCGCTTATCCTAGGCCATCAGCAATAAGCCCAAAGAAAGGGAGGAGGTGCAGGGTGTGAGGCTGTGGATCATTTCGCTTTTGTTAATGCAGCTGTTGATGCTCCCGGCATTCGAATCTGCAGTTGAACGTTGGGCATTTCTTAAAAACTCCTTGTGGGAGGGAGACAGAAAACCTTAGCCAGTATCTTACCTTTTTGCAGCAAGCAGGTGGCAATCTGCGTTATCCCCCCGGTTTCCTCTTCCCCGTCTGATCCTCGGACCCCTCGTGACGGCGTCCGCTCCTGTCGCCCATCTGCGCGGCAGCGTCCACACTAGCTCTTGTACAGGGTATCAGATATGTGCCTTTCAGTGCTGGCTTCAGATCGCAGTCCAAGTGCCGACTTTGAACCAGTGTACAAACCTGATCCGAGCTCCCAGGTGCTGAGGCGAGGAGGAGCAGCTCCCGAGCACGGGCAGCGAGAGGCCTGGGCCACGAGCTCGAGCAATGCCTTTTCTTTTTATTTTGTTTCTTGAGGTGGGGTGGGATTTCCTAAGAAAAACAAACAGGAAAAAAAAAAGAGAAAAAAAAGAAAAAAAAAAAAAAAAGCCATTCCTGAAGTTGGGGAGGGGGCGTGGAGGGAAGAAATCTGATCATTCCTCAGTGCTACCTGTTTCTGTCCTGTGTGGCTATTCAGCTGTAGACAGCAGGAGAATAAAGTACACTGAGACAGTAGTGGAAACAAACTCGTGTCTGTTGTGTTTGTGTGGGGCTCCCCGGGTTTCGCTTGCTCAGCGCTCGGCCGCAGTGAGAGGTGGCTGCTGGCAATTCCAGGGGCCGAGCACCCATCCCATGTCCTTTGGGCGTTCCTGGGAACTGGTGTGGCTGCCTGGGGGCCAGCGCAGCCCCCAGCCCTGGGGTTTTGCCCCCGGCACTGGGGGAAGCACGCTGGTTCCTGCCATGGGGGAAGGAGACCCTCCAGCAGAGCCCAACCCGGCCCCTCTGCTACCCTCATTCTGTCCGTTTCTCACTCATAGCAGCTCTTTGGCTCCCGCTTTAACCTTAATTCCATCCATTTTTCGGCTCTTTGGCTCCGGCATTAACCTTAATTCCATTGGTTTCTCAGCTCTCTGGCTCCTGTCCGCCTTCCGACGGCAAACCGTGCCCTGCTGCAGGGCCACGCTCCTCCCGCCGGCTGCTGCTCATCACGGTCGGAGAGGACCCAGCTCCCGAGGAAGGGGTAGGACGGATTGATTTACCTCGCGAAAGAAAAGCCGCTTCGTCGTCGTTTGCAGCGCTGCTCACGGAGCCGCTGCTACTCCCCCCCCCCCGCCAGCCACAGCCCCCGCGGAGCTCTGAGACGTGTGGGTGTGCGGCCGCGCTTCCGTCTGTGGAGCGGGAGGTGACGGCGGTGTGTCAGCTGCTGTGTGTGAGCCAGGACGGGAGCTGGGCCTCGGGGATGGGAACATGGCCCCGGGGGTCCGGGCTGGGCCTCCATGTGGGCCTTGGGGACAGGGCTTGGGCCTCGGTGGAGGGCTGGGCCTCCATGTGGGACTGGGCCTTGGTGCCAGGCCTCAGAGCGGGCCTTGGGGACAGGGGCTGGGCCTCAGGGTGAGCCTGGGCCTCAGGGAAGGGAGCTGGGCCTCGGTGCAAGGCTGCGCCTTGGAGCTGGGGCCTAGGCCACTGTGTGGGACTGGGCCTCGGGGGACCGGGGTTGGGCCTCAGGCGGGGCTTGGCCCCTAGGCCAGGAGTTGGGCCTCAGGGCTGGACTCGGCCTTGCTCTGGGGCTGGGCCTTGGGGCTGGCAGATAGGCCCTGGTTTGGGGCTGGGCCTTGGGGCTGGCAGATAGGCCCTGGTTTGGGGCTGGGCCTTGGTTTGGGGTTAGGCCTCAGTGCAGGGTGAGCTGTGAGCCCTGCAGGGAGCGGAGCAGCGCTCAGCATTCTGCTCCTGGAGGTGAAGCCCAGAGCCCTGCGTTGCTGTGCAGGACCAGCGCCCAAGGCAGCTCCCCTGTGAAGCTGCTGTGTTCCCGGGCTGAACGTTTCTTCGTTTTCCAGCCCTTTTCCTTAATCCTGCCGTTCCCATGGTGCTGACTGTGAATGGAAGCAGAGAGCGGGCGTTCCAGCGAATTTCCTCGTGTCAGGGATGGAGGGCACGGGAGGAAACGGCGCTGCCGTCAGCTGCCGAGGAGCGGCTTCCTGCCACGGAGCGTGATGGGAAGCGGCCGCGCCGCAAAACCTGGGCCCTGCTCTGCCGAGCCGGGAGAAATGGAGCCGTGGGCACCCAGAGCTGAGCAGGGGTGGGTCTGTGAGGGAAATGAAGAGCTCCCGGCCTCTTCCCAAGGGGCTGGGAGGGAATCGTCCCTCACCTGCACCCCGCCAGCCTGAGCCCATGGCCAGAGGCAGCACGGACACTACGGAGCTGCAGCGACGGAGACCCGGCGCTGCCCTTCTCAGTGCTGCAGTGGCTCGCTGCGTGCACGGATGCATCTTCTACACCTGGAGCCGAGGATTGAGGGCAGCTCAGAGCCCTCCAGTGCAGTTCCTGAGCCACCCCCAGGCACCGCTTCCATGGGGCTGCCAGCGAGGATCCCATCCCAGCACAGCCCCGCGCAGGCCAGAGAGAGCTCCATGCTCTGCTTCCATGCCAGCGCTGCTCTGCAGCAGGCACAGATCACCCAAGTGGAAAACGATCCGCGGCTTTCCGCTGTCAGCGGCCGTGCAGCAGGGCGATTAGGTTCTCTGCGCGAGGATGCATCTGCACTGGCCTAACCTCGCTGCTTAAAATAGCGCTTCTCTCAGCGTGGCTGTGGCTGACAGCGTAAATTGAGTTTCATGTTCCTGTGCTAGCGTGGTGCGAGCAAGCAGAAACCAAGGGGAGAGGTGGCTGCTCGGCCCCATCCCAGCACCCAGGTGGGGTTGGGGGCCCTGGGCCGCAGCCCCGCAGCCCCCGCCTCTGCACACACGGGTTGAGGATGCGCTGTTTTCTTTGCGTCAAAATTAACTTCCAACCTGATGGAAAACCTTAATTTGCACTTCAAAGCACTTTGCAGCAATCTGCGAGCATGAGCAGAGCCAGAGCTGATGCCTGGGATTTTTTCCAGGCCTCGTTTGCGGCGCAGCCCGGCCCCGTGCCCCCCCCCCTGCCCCTTTGCTCCATGCCCACCAGCAGTCCCTCTTCTCTTGGCCGTGCTCCAGCCTCCAAGCAGCTCCTGGACCCGATGTTGTTGGCTCAGAAGCACCCAGCACTGCGCTCAGATCTGCCTTCAGCCATGGGGTTCCTGCACTGTCACCCCCCCCCCCGCAAAGACCCACTGATGCGTGGTGGGGGTCCGGCCGTGTGCCAGCAGCCCCCCTCCCGTGCCGGCAGCCAAGCTCCGAGTGACGTCTGCTGAATCACCGCCGCTCCCGGCACATCGCCATCCCGGCGATGATGCAGCTGCTCTATACATAGCCTGGGGGGTTCTGCACCGGGGTGTGGGGCCGGACCTGTGGCAGCGCTTGTGCCAGGCGCTCCCTGTGGGGCCGGGGCCGCGTGCTCGGCCCGAAGTGCCACGCTGTCCTCGCACCAACGCTTCTCCCCCAGCCCGGCACGAGCTGCAGGCAGATGGCGGAGATGGGGAACGCTCTGCGCTGAGGTCTCCGTCTTCCCTTCGTTGCAAGCACCTGAACAGGAGCGGAGCTGCCCGAGTCACCAGCTGGGATGCGGCTCCTGGGTTCCCTCTCCCACCTGGGGTCAGGGGATGAGGCCTCGACGGGGATGCACGTGTCTTTGGGGGCGGTGCCGTGGCTCTGTCCGTGCAGTGCCGTCTGTCCGTGCAGTGCCGTCTGTCTGTCCGTGCAGTGCTGTCTGTCTGTCCGTGCAGTGCTGTCTGTCCGTGCGGTGCTGTCTGTCTGTCCGTGCAGTGCTGCCACGGCCGAACGCAGAGCAGCTGTGAATAAACCGTGAGCAGCAACGTGGGAAACAAACAAACAAACAAACAAAAAAAAAACCAACAAACCACCACCACCAACAACAACAGCAACAAAAAAAAAACCCAACCCGCCCGTAATTCCGTCATGGAAGCGGCTCCGAGAGAACAATTCAGGGAATAAAATGTTCTCCCCGCCCCCACCGCGCACGGCTGCGGCTCAGCCCTCGGCTCCACGGCCCCGTGCGGACGGGGATGGAGAGGACCCTCCCCCCCCCCTCTCCCCGCACAGGGGCTGCCCCGTCCCCGGGTCCCGCTCCCACCGGGGCTGCGTGGGGCACTGCCCCGCTCGGGGGTCGGTGTCGGGGGCGGCCCGGAGCGGAGCCGCGGGCAGGGACGGGCCGGGGCGGTACCGGCGCGGCCCGGGGGGAGGGCGCTGGCGGCCGCCCGGTGCCCACGTGGTTTCGCGGTGTCTCCGGAGCGGAAGAAACGGCGGTCGGGGCCGGGGCTGCGGCGGGGGCGGCCGGGACCGGGGCGGGACCGACACCGGGGCCGGGGGGAAGGGAAGGGAAGGAGCCGCAGCCCGGCGGGCGCCGCAGCGCAGCGCATCCCGGTGCATCACATCCCGGTGCAGCGCATCCCGGTGCAGCGCATCCCGGTGCAGCGCATCCCGTGCGTCGCCGCGCAGCGCCGGTGAGTGCGGGCCCTGGGCCGGGGGCGGGCGATGCGGGAGGGAACCGGGCTCCACCCGCTGCCCGGCCGGCTCCCGGCCTCCTCCGGCCCGTTCTTGCTGCCGTTCCCGTTGCCGTTCCCGTTGCCGTCCCTCCCCCG